>NW_007222400.1:0-5497 GCF_000164805.1 Carlito syrichta | reverse complement strand
CTCTGTCATACAAAAACTACCTACAAAAAACGTCCTGGACCCAATGACTTTCCAGCAGAATTTTACAAAATGTACAAGGAGGAGCTGATACCAATCCAATTGAAAGTATTACAGGCAATTGAGAAATATGGAATTCTCCTCATATCATTTTACAAAACTAACATCACACTGATACCAAAACTGGGTAAAGATCCAAGAAAGAAAGAGAACTACAGGTCAATATCCCTTATGAACATAGATGCAAAAATCCTCAACAAGATTCTAGCAAATCGGATCCCAAAACACATCTCAAAAATCATCCACCATGACCAAGTAGGCTTCATCCCCATATGCAGGGCTGCTTCAACATTCACAAGAACATAAATGTAATTAAATACATCCACAGATGTAAAAACAAGAACCACATGATTATCTCATTAGATGCAGAAAAAACTTTTGATAAAATCTAGCATCCCTTCTTGATAAAAACCCTCAAATACCCAGGTACAGAAGGAACATACCTCCAAATAATAAGTGCCATCTATGATAAACCCACAGCTAACATATTGCTAAATGGACAGAAACTAGAAACATTTCCCCTGAAAACTGGAATAAGACAGGCTGCCCATTCTCACCCCTTTTGTTCAAAATTGTGTTGGAAGTCCTAACTAGGGCAATTAGACAAGATAAAGATATCACGGGTATCCAAACAAGAAAAGAGGAAGTCAAGTTATCCTTCTTTGCTGATGATTTGCTCCTATACCTTGAAAATCCAAGAGAATCTGTCAAAAACCTTTTTGCACTGATAAAGGACTTGGCAAAGTCTCAGGGTACAAAATAAATGTGCAAAAGACAGTTGCATTCCTATATACCACCAACAAGCAGGGAGAGACCCAAATAAAAAGCACAATCCCATTCACAATAGCCACAAAAAAAAAGAAAAGAAAAGAAAAGAAACACCTCAGCATCTTCCTAACCAGAGAAGTGAAAGACCTTTAAAATGAGAATTACAAAACACTGCTCAAAGAAACCTAAAGAAAAAAACAAATGGAAAAATATTACATGCTCATGGATAGGAAGTATCAACATTGCTAAGATGTCTATCCTACCCAAGGCAATCTACAGATTCAAAGCAATATCCATTAAGTTACCAACATCATTCTTCTCTGACCTGGAAATGACAATACAGAAATTCATATGGAAACATAAATGAAAACAAATAGCCAAAACAATCCTTAGCAAAAGAAACAAAGCAGGAGGTATCACACTTCCAGACTTCAAACTTTGCTATAAGGCTACAGTAATCCAAACAGCCTGGCATTGGTACAAGGACAGGCACATAGACCAATGTAACAGGATAGAGTTTTCGGAAGCAAAGCCTCAGTTTCTTAACCAACTCATCTTTGACAAAGCCTTCAACAACAACCACTGGGGAGAGAAGAACCTATTCAGTAAATGTTGCTGGGAAAACTGGCTGATCACATGCAGAAGATTGAAACAGGACCCCTACTTATCACCATACACAAAAATTCACTTTACATGAATCAAAGACCTAAATGTAAAATCTCAAATGATAAGAATATTAGAAAATGCAGGAGACACTCTTATGGAGATTGGAACTGGGAACTATTCAGAACCCTTTAAGGCAATACCTTAAGAAGTAAGATAGACAAGTGGGACCTCATCAAATTAACAATCTTCTGCAAAGCAAATGAACCCATCAAGAGAGCAGGGAGACAGCCCACTGAATGGGAAAAAATATTTGCCAACCTTATATCTGACAAAGGCCTATCTAGAATCTACAAGGAACACAAATGCGCCAAGAGGAAAAAAACAAATAGTTCCACTGAAAAGTGGGCTAAAGACATGAATAGATACTTCTCAAAAGAAGATATACTGGCAGCCAACAGACACATGAAAAACTTCTCAGCCTCTCTCATCATCAGAGAAATGCAAATCAAAACCACATTGAGAAACCACCTAAGTCCAGTAAGAATGGCCATCATTAATAAACAAACAACAGATGCTGGCGAGTATTTGGAGAAAAAGGAACTCTTCTACACTGGTGGAAATGCAAACTAGTGCCACCTTTTTGGAAGACAGTGTGGTGATTTCTGAAAGAACTAGAAACTGATCTTCCATATGACACAGCAATTCCCCTATTGGGAGTATACCCAGAGGAACTCAAATCATTCTACAATAAAGATACCTGCACACGTATGTTGTTGCAGCTCTAATCACAATAGCAAAAACATGTTATCAACCATGCTGGCCATCGAAGTTTGACTGAATTTAAAAAATGTGATACATATTCACAAAGGAGTATTATGCAGCCATTAAAGAAGGACAAACATATGGACTCTCACAGCCACTTGATCATGCTTAGATTCGATCATACTCAGTGATCTATCACAGAAACAAAGAACAGAGTACCATATTTTCTATCATAAGTGGACCTTGAACAATTATAATACTTTAAGAAAGGGATTGACCATAGTGGGAAACTGTCAGGGGAGGGGGATAGGATTGGCAGTTGATGGAGACTGATTGGGGGGAGGGGCACACCTCATCAACAAGGGTACCTGCATAATGAGCGTTTGTATACCTAACCCTGAATTGTACCCCACTTTTTTATAATAATACTTTTAAACAACCAATGTCTTGAGCAGAGGAATATATAGCTTCTAGAAGAAGTGAGAACATGTGAAGCTGTCTGTTTACATAAAACAATTTAGACACATCAAGGAGAAGCCAGAGTATAGAATCAAGTTATACTGGAAGAAAGATTGTTTTCCTTTAAGACAAACATTTTCAGTGTCATGCCCCAGCAGTAAAGTCGGAACTGCGGAGGGGTGGAAGTGGGGGGGAACTACAGCTACCAGTGGAAAAGTTGCATAAGAAAGTCACCACTTCAGTTAAGCAGAAAGATGCGCCCTTTGAAGGAGAAAAGGAAGAAGAGCAGAAGGAAATGACGCATGACCTGAAAATCACAAGTAGTGAGATGCAGTAAAAAGCTGAACACCAGAGACAGGAATCTGAGAAGTTTCAAGAGAAAACTCTGGGCTTTGCTGTGTGGGTCAGGGCAGGGCTGCAGTTTTTTCCTCTGGTGTTTGGCTTGAGTCAAACTGTTAATGTCTAGAGGTTTTTGGTCCTTTTTCGGCTACCCTTACCCTTCCTTGGCTAGAGACAGCAAGCTTTCCTGGAGCCTTTTTTGGGTCTGTATCTGCTGGTGTTTTAGAGTTTTCACCTACTTTAATTCCATGTTGAGGACATACAATTTTAAGTTTTCCACCTAAAAACCTAGGAAACTGACCACCTTGTTGTTTTTCAGGATCTGAGATCCCTAGCTGCTCTGTTATCTTCTCTCTGCCTTTCAGTGTCTTCTTATAATCATTTTATCTAGAATGTCCAGGGCTTTTAGTTGTAAAACTTAGGATAAATAGGGAAAAGTACGTCTATTCCATCATGCTAGAATGGAAGTTCCAGAATGCTTCTTTTAAAATACATCTAATTTGTGAAGTTATGTTTACATTAAAATGAAATAAATGTAACTATTGTAATTAGGAAGGGTTACATATTCTGACAGAAACAATTGGTATATGTAATGACAACTTTAGAGACTTGCAGTAAAATGCACATTATGAAATTAGGGATTCCTTCGGCCATTAGATGTGTGACAAATTGGAATTCAACACTTTGTTTTAAATCTTAAATGATCACTTCCCCAGGAATAATCACTGACATCAGTCGTTTTAAATGTAACATTTATTTAAATGCAATTGTTGTTTTTGGAGTACGTTGACAGTACAAAGTACTCTTCTGTTTTAAGTACATCATCATTTTAATGTCACTCTATGGTAAAAAAAAACTTGTATCTATAAGAAAGAAATAAGAGAATGTAATGTAAAAAAGTGTTTTATTATTCTGTTTGCTCAGTTGAAATAACTAAAAATTAATTTAGCAGATAGGGAATTAGCACATTCTGATCAAACTTGCTCCTTGCTGAACTGACCACACTTTTTAAGAATAAAATGTCTTTAGAAACTGTAGTCTATAAGACATTTATGTTTCTAAATATATTCCCAATTAAAAGACTGTATCTGCACAAAAATAAATAAAAATGAATATGTTCAAGTAAAATGTGTACAAGGAGTGCTTTAAAATGTTTACTTGATAATTTTTTTTTTTTTTGAGTTGGAGTCTCACTCTATTGCCCAGACTGGAGTGCAGTGGCTGCTCCCGGCCACCACAGCCTTGACCTGCTGGGCTCCAGTGATCCTTCTGCCTCAGCATTCCAAGCAGCTGGAACTACAGGCACGTGCTACCACGCCCGGCTGAGTTTTGATTTATTGTAGAGATGAGGTCTCACCAAGTTGCCCAGGCGGGTCTCGAACCCGCGGGCTCAGGCATTCACTCACCTCAGCCTCCCAAGGCGTGGGAAAACAAGCTGAGCCACCGAGCTTGGCGATAATTTTTTTTAAGTTAATGTTATTTTTATTGGAAAACAAACAGAAAAAGACTAGCATTTACAACTTGGAATGGACATAAATTGCCATCTCTCGAGCAGCCATGTTGATGTTGTGCTGAAATCCACAGCCTACTCGGCAGCTCCAAGTCAGGGGTCAGAAGGTTTTAAAAACAGGGTCCAAGATGCTCCCTTGGTAACGGTTTCTTATTAAAAATGTGTCAGCGGTGACAACCTCACACCTGTTTCACGTTAGAACGATGCTAGGCCAACATACATGGGCATGCCACCATGGTGTGTTACCATCACCATAGGCCAGCGCTCCCAGAAGTGCAAGAGGACCATGCTACAACAATGTTGGGAGCCAGCCGTGGAGGCCTGCCTGAGCGTTAGGGATCCAGGCAGGCTGTGGACCTTGAGACCACCAGGCTGGTTCAGGAACTGAAGGCCCATTCCCTCCTCCTTTCTTTGTTGTTTAGCATTACCCACGTAGGGATTTTGATGATCTAAGCATGAAGTTCTGAGAATATGACAGGCATGGCTGACTCTAGGGATCCAATGTTCCCATTTCTCACAGACTGTGGTTTCGGCTTTAAACTTAACACAGTTCAAACTCAGATCACATTTGGGAGCCTTATACATAATACAAGCTTCTTTATAAGATTTAAAAATGTATTTGCAAAATTAGTATATTCATTTAGAGGGCCGTTTCCAGCGTTAGATGGTATAGATGATTATCTAGGGTTACCAGAAATGGCCCAGCACAAACTTTGGGCTGGGCCACATTCTTTAGGAACTGGTTTAAGCCATAATTAAGAGTTGTTTATAGTACAGGTAAAATGAGCACAGATAAGAAAGGCATTAGGATTTTAGTCAGTTATATTGCTTTTGAGGAATATAAAGCAAGCATGAGGAACAGTGAGATAACTTTGGGATTGTCCTTCCTCATGCTTGGGAAAATGCCTGGTGGGTGAGGACGCCCCCCACTCACCTGGCTTTGTGTTCATGCCAAAACTCTTGTGATTTGATTGGGAGTGTCCTTCCTCATTCCTA
>NW_007222399.1:0-677 GCF_000164805.1 Carlito syrichta | reverse complement strand
GCTTCTACATTCACAAGAACATAAATGTAATTAAATACATCCACAGATGTAAAAACAAGAACCACATGATTATCTCATTAGATGCAGAAAAAACTTTTTGATAAAATCTAGCATCCCTTCTTGATAAAAACCCTCAAATACCCAGGTACAGAAGGAACATACCTCCAAATAATAAGTGCCATCTATGATAAACCCACAGCTAACATATTGCTAAATGGACAGAAACTAGAAACATTTCCCCTGAAAACTGGAATAAGACAGGCTGCCCATTCTCACCCCTTTTGTTCAAAATTGTGTTGGAAGTCCTAACTAGGGCAATTAGACAAGATAAGGATATCAGGGGTATCCAAACAAGAAAAGAGGAAGTCAAGTTATCCTTCTTTGCTGATGATTTGCTCCTATACCTTGAAAATCCAAGAGAATCTGTCAAAAACCTTTTTGCACTGATAAAGGACTTTGGCAAAGTCTCAGGGTACAAAATAAATGTGCAAAAGACAGTTGCATTCCTATATACCACCAACAAGCAGGGAGAGACCCAAATAAAAAGCACAATCCCATTCACAATAGCCACAAAAAAAAAGAAAAGAAAAGAAAAGAAACACCTCAGCATCTTCCTAACCAGAGAAGTGAAAGACCTTTAAAATGAGAATTACAAAACACTGCTCAAAGAAACCGAA
>NW_007222398.1:0-3372 GCF_000164805.1 Carlito syrichta | reverse complement strand
TTATCTGTGAATCCAACAGAAAAGTTCCTTACCATACAGTCCAAGGGACTTGAGGATTTGGATGACTTTGAAGCCCTGTCCCATGTTGTCAAAATCGCAGGAGGCAAAAGAAGTTTCTGATCTGATGACCAATTTAAAAGTGCAGTAAAAGCAAGCCCTGTAGCAAAGAGCACAGCAAAAATGCAGAGGAAAGAAAAGGGCTAAGGATTACAAGAATTAGAACTGTCATAAGCAATCAGAAATCAAAGAGGGTAAACAGAATTCAAATACTCAACCGAGACTCTGTTCTACCAACATCTTGGGTCAATGAATCAGAATCAAAGGAGTGGCCCTGTCAAGCTCTGTCCTCCTCAACAGAATACCAAAACAGAACAAAACAAAGCAGAAACGTACCTCCTGGGATATTGTGGATGGACTCAGTTTCTTTTGAGGTGGGAGAAAATTAGCAGTTGTTCCTTCTCCCTCTGAGCCAGATGGGAGGTTATGGGGCCCTGAGTGACTCAGGGAGTGCCTCCCCTATAACTTTTCCACCTGGTCGGGGAGAGCTGGAGTGAGGCCACCTCCCAAGGTTGGCGATTTTCTCACTGGGGCCTCCAAATGTTGTGTCCGGAGTGCGAGTAAAATGTTGCCAACATGTAGAGAATTGGATTATGAGTCCTTTAATAGAAACCAGCAACTGAGAGGGGGCTCATACCTCCAAAAACTCTCAGCCCTGAATGAAGTAGGGAAAGGGTTTATAAAGGCAAAAACTGCTGAATAGGCTACATAGCATGGGGTACAAACATAAGGTACATTAAGTTACATAGCATAAAGCACAAACATAAAAATCAGTAAAATTAGAAAGTAAAATGTGCAAACGTATACAAATAAATGTGGAACTTGTGGTTCAGGAGTTTCCAATATTCGGGGAAACCAAGTGTGTAGACTATTGGTTATAGAAAGATTACAACCTCTGATTATGGGAAATCTTTGGAGGGGGTCATTTCTGGTTAAAGCAGCTAAAACGGTTAATATGGAGAATCTGTTACAATGTGGGGTTACTTATAATTAACATAAGTTTTACAGGTATTTCATTGTGTTATTTAAAATTCATTCTTATGGATAATCTATAAGTGTACTTCTGGTGGCTAATGATACAAATTTCTTTATTTTTCTATTCAGTCTGTAATGTCTTATTGCACCATATAAAGAGGCTTGGTTTTTCCACTCTCTTTAGAGAATGGTCCTAGAGAATAAATGTGTTTCAGCCTAAAATTAAAGATTTGGAATTTGCAAAGGATTATAATATTGGGAATTTGTCATTTAGGTAAATTTATTGGTTTTATTATCTTATTTGATTTAAGAATCTCTAAATCCCTAACAGTAAATAGAAATGCAAAGTTCTGGACCCTATTATTCTTAAAAAGTCTACAGAATACAAAATATTATTTTTTTGAAAATAGATGACCACCTGAAGAAAATTGTGACTGTTCAAAAATATATTTACAATTTTTTTGATACTTCTCTTTAAGAAAGGGAGATTAATTCATTTCCCTTTGAGTGAGAGTTGGAGAGAACCTATATGGAAAGAACCATAAGGAAAGAAACCAAGTCTTGCTCCTAACAACTACTGATGTACTGAGAGCCCTCTGGCAATAGTCATGACAATGGCCATCTTGGAAACAGGTCTTTTAGTCTCAGACAAATGTTTAAGTGATGGCATCCATGACTGAAGTCTCGTCTGTAGCCTCATTAAATACCCTGAGCCAGAACCACCTAGATAAGCATCTCTCAAGTTGTGAAAAAATTTAATGTTTGTTGTTTTAGGCCACACAGTATTTTGGGATAATTTGTTTCACAGCTATAGATGGCAAATACAGATTTTTTTTCCTTTAAGATTACTTTACTCTGAAACCAACCACTCTTGGTATCAAACTGAATCATGTTAGATGCAAGCATGACTTTGTTATTGAATTTTCTGGAAATTAATTTTAGTTTTAAACGTTGCATATGAATGCTAAATTGACAGAGGTGGATTTCTGTGACTTTGTAATGTGTCTACTTAGCTAGGCTAAATAATATTTCTCAGAGTCTTCTTCCCTTTATGTTCCTGGTTAGGATCAGCCAGGAGAGATATTTTTAAAAATGAGCACTGAAGGGAGGATGAGGTGACAGACATTTTGTTTTTACATGAAGGATAAGACTTCGTATCTCACCCAACTGTCTGCTGGCTATCTGGTTTGGGAGATCAGCCATGTTTGCAACTTCTTTATCTTTCCCTTGACCCTCCCTTAGTTTCCCTGTTTCCTGGGCCACGTGTGTGTTTGGGACCCTGATGAAGCATGCCAGCTTCTCCTGTTGCACACCTACATCCAGCTTGTTCTTATTCTTTCTCCCTTTCTACTTATCAACTACTTGACCTGTAGATTTTTCTCTTCAGAATCAGGTACACCAAAGTACCTTCCAGAGACTGACCAGCTTCCCAAATTGCATAAGTTCAAATCCCTGTGACAAAGTCTTTATTCTATCTCTCTTTCTCTATAATCTATCTTAATATATTAGTAGTTCTGTTTTTCTGATTGAACTTTGATAACTTTCATACCTTCAAATATGTTGGTTATCAAACTTATTAAACTCAAGAATCATCAGGAGTTTCTGTAAAACACAAGAATTGCCAGTCTTCATTTTAGAAATAAAATCTGGTTCACTGAGTCCAGTATGCAGCCCAAGAATCTACATTTTACACAGGCATGAGATTCAGGTTATCCAAGCATCATAATTTTGACAAACACTTGTGAACATTTTCTCATGTAAAATGTATTTCATTCAAATTAAAGTTTTCCAACAGTAGAATTTCCTTTTACATTACTGGTGATTTTAAAGTCGAATCTAGATGACTTCATACAACAAGCACTTATTATTAACTTTTTATGTGTTAGATACATGTTCCAATGTGGGAATATATGTCAAGATAGCTAGCAAAAGGTATCCAGTATAAAGAAGCATTTGTCTTATTATATGCTATTATATGTCTCTGCATTCCTGTTAACAATGATTTTCTGACAATGCTTTGAGAAGCCCTGTGATTTTGTAGAGCAATTTCAGGTATAAGAAAAGTTCAAATTAGTGAGAAATGTGATTTTGATATGTCTTCCCTAGGCTTCAGCCAGGGCAGTTCTGCTAATATATATGCATAAATATGATTTGTCCATTAGTTTTTTTTTTTTATTTTAATTTTTTGAGATGGGGTCTCACTCTGTCGTTCAAGCTGAAGTGAAGTGGCATGATCGTGACTCACCGCAGTTTTGACCTCCTGGACTCAGGCAATCTTTCCACCTTGGCCTCCCAAGTTGCTAGGACTACCAGTGCATGCCACCATACCTGTTCATTTTT
>NW_007222397.1:0-3971 GCF_000164805.1 Carlito syrichta | reverse complement strand
CATTCCAGGGGTTGACTTCTAGCAGTAGCAGTGTATAGTGGCTTGGCAATTTCAACAAATCCTGGGATCCATAACTGGCAATATTCCGCTGCCCCCAGAAATTCTCATACCTACTTCTTTGTCATTGGTGTGGGAATCCGAAGGATGGCTTCTTTCCAGGTTGATGCCAGAGCTTTCTTACCTTCTTTTAGTTGATATCCTAAATAGGAAACTTCAGTTGAGCAGAGGTGTGGCTTTTTCATTGACACATGGTAGCCCATGTCTCAGAGGAGCTGTAACAGAGCCTTAGTATCTTTTAAATAAGTGTCCAAGTCTACAGCTGCAAGCAGGAGATTATCTACATGCCTGAGTAGAGTATATTCAGGGTATGAATCACAGAACTCTGATAAAACCTGTTGTAAGGCTTCCCTGAAAAGAGTCAGGGAGTTCTTGAATCCCTCTGGCAACTGAGTCCAAGTTAGTTGAGTAGTATCTCCCGAGTCAGGATCTGTTCATTCAAAGGCAAAAATGGGTTGACTTATGGGGGACAGAGGAATGGAAAAGAAAGTATTCTTTAAATCCAGTACAGTGTATGCCTGGTGATGTGGAGGAAGCAGGCTGAGTAATGTGTACGGGTTGGGAACAGTAGGATGGATCATTTCAACCCACTTGTTGATCTCTTGCAAGTCCTGAATTGGCCGGTAATCAGATGTTCCCAGCTTTTTAACTGGCAGGAATGGAGTATTCCAAGCAGATTGACAGGGAGTCAGAATATTGGCAGCTAGAATTCTCTGTATATGGGGAGTAATTCCCTTTCAGGCCTGCAAACTCATAGGATATTGACAAATGCAAACAGGAGTGGCAGAAGCCAACAGACTCACCACGATCGGAGGGTAATGTTTTGCCAGTCCTGGTGGGTTGGTCTCCACCCAGACTGAAGGAAATTCTTGCTGTAACTATAGAAGTAAACTTGACAAGACATTCTCAGTGGGAGACTTAGCAGAGGTTAACAAGTATTCTTTGGACAGTGGAACAGTTAATTACATTTTGTAGACAGTGTCAGTAGGGATATACATTTTAGTTTCATTTGGTGAAAACACAATAGTTGCTCTTAGTTTCTGGAGCAAGTCTCAGTCCATGAGAGGGTATGGGCAGTCAGATGCTATCAGAAATGAGTGGGTAACCCGTTTTTGAACTAAATCAACCAACCAGTTGGAGATGGACCTGCAGTTTGTGATTGCTCCCATTGCTTCTTGAACAGAAATTTGTTTGCTGGACATAGGTCCTAATAGTGACTTTAGGACTGATAGTTCTGCCCCAGTGTCTACTAAGAATTGGACTGGGTGGCCCCTGACAGCAGTGGTTACCATGGACTATTGGAGCCTAAGGGCTCTTGGGGCCTAAGGAGAAAGAGCCCTGACCTCTTCAGTCTGAATTACTTTCTGTTTCCCCAGTAGGTGGCAGGACCAGCACTACCTTAGGATTTTCTGTCTTTGGGCAACAAGGGCAATCCTTTACCCAATGACCTAATAATTCCTTGCAATATGCACATTGATTTTTGGCCAGCTGGATGTGTCCTGTTTCCTTTTGCCCCTTCTTAGTTTCTCCCTTTGGCTTCCGTGCTGGCTTTGATCCAGGTTGGGAAGCCTGGATAGCAGCAACTAATATCTTGGTCTACTGCTTTGTTGCTTTATCTAATTTCTGATCTGTTTTTGTTTTTCAACATCACGGTTATTAAAAACCTTTTGGGCTACTTCAAGTAGCTGAGAACTATTCATACCAGCAAAACCTTCAAGTTTCTGTAACTTTCTCTGGCTGTCAGGAGCTACCTGAGTTACAAAAGCCAAATTGATAACCTGAAGATTTTCAAGTGCCGTGGGTTCAAGTGGTGTATAAGTACAGAACGTCTCCTAAAGATGCTCAAGGAATGCCCCCGGTAATTCCTTGGGACCCTGCATGATCTCAGTAGTTTTAGAAATATTAATAGGTTTTTGGGTTGCCCCCTTCAAGTCAGCTAATAGAGTCTGGTGATAAGTCTTCAAGTCCTGGGACACTGCTGAAGTGTTGGGGTCCCAGTCAGGATGGGACATGGGGAAAGCCTCATTTAGCATTTCTTGGTTTTCTATCTCTATATCAGCAGCTGAAGCCAGGAAAAATTTTTTAGCCTCAGCTCTGATTCGCTCTCACTCCTCAGAGGTAAAAAGAGTTAGGAGAAGTTGTTGACAATCATCCCAAGTAAGGCGATGGGTCTGCATAACTGACTCCATTAAGGAGATCAGAGCCTGTAGCTTTTTAGAAAACATCGGATTTTGATGTTTCCAATTGTACAAATCTGAGGTGGAGAAAGGAGTATAAACCAAGAAAGGCCATGCAGCTTGATCCAACAGAACCTCTTGAAGAGGTAAAAGTGGTGCCAGATTGGTCCGAGACTGGAGATGGGTTGCCAAAGGTGGGAATCCAGGTACCGGAGAAGTGGAAGAAGCAATGGTGACAGGGGGTGCACATTGGTCTACCTCAGCTTTCTCGGTAGTAGGGGAGGAAGAGGTTACAGTAGGAGAAGATTGAGGACCACATGGTGGTGGGTTACAGGTGATGGTGACCAGCTCCTCAGGCGGGTCTTCTGTGGATGGGGGTATAAAGGAGAAACTGTAGCCACCTTCTTAGGATTTAGGGATTTTGGCTGTGGAGGATTGTCATTGCCTGGCCCACCAAGAGATTTAGTAACCAACATCCAACTAAGGGTCCCCAGCCCTGTCCCCTCTCCCAAGGCACACATCTTAAGCCAAGGAGGGGAGTATCTGACCAGGCTTAGCTATCGGTCAATATAGGGAAACTGATCTGGGTGCAGGGGCCCTCTCTCCCCAGTGACAACCCTCCAAACAGCCTGGGTGACTTGTGCATCTAGAGACCCTGTAGAAGGCCACCCAACATTAAGTAAAGGCCAGTTGATTTCACAGAGGGTCTGGAGTTTGCCCTTTGAGAGATGTACTCCACAATTATCTGTGAATCCAACAGAAAAGTTCCTTACCATACAGTCCAAGGGACTTGAGGATTTGGATGACTTTGAAGCCCTGTCCCATGTTGTCAAAATCGCAGGAGGCAAAAGAAGTTTCTGATCTGATGACCAATTTAAAAGTGCAGTAAAAGCAAGCCCTGTAGCAAAGAGCACAGCAAAAATGCAGAGGAAAGAAAAGGGCTAAGGATTACAAGAATTAGAACTGTCATAAGCAATCAGAAATCAAAGAGGGTAAACAGAATTCAAATACTCAACCGAGACTCTGTTCTACCAACATCTTGGGTCAATGAATCAGAATCAAAGGAGTGGCCCTGTCAAGCTCTGTCCTCCTCAACAGAATACCAAAACAGAACAAAACAAAGCGGAAACGTACCTCCTGGGATATTGTGGATGGACTCAGTTTCTTTTGAGGTGGGAGAAAATTAGCAGTTGTTCCTTCTCCCTCTGAGCCAGATGGGAGGTTATGGGGCCCTGAGTGACTCAGGGAGTGCCTCCCCTATAACTTTTCCACCTGGTCGGGGAGAGCTGGAGTGAGGCCACCTCCCAAGGTTGGCGATTTTCTCACTGGGGCCTCCAAATGTTGTGTCCAGAGTGCGAGTAAAATGTTGCCAACATGTAGAGAATTGGATTATGAGTCCTTTAATAGAAACCAGCAACTGAGAGGGGGCTCATACCTCCAAAAACTCTCAGCCCTGAATGAAGCAGGGAAAGGGTTTATAAAGGCAAAAACTGCTGAATAGGCTACATAGCATGGGGTACAAACATAAGGTACATTAAGTTACATAGCATAAAGCACAAACATAAAAATCAGTAAAATTAGAAAGTAAAATGTGCAAACGTATACAAATAAATGTGGAACTTGTGGTTCAGGAGTTTCCAATATTCGGGGAAACCAAGTGTGTAGACTATTGGTTATAGAAAGATTACAACCTCTGATTATGGGAAATCTTTGGAGGGGGTCATTTCTGGTTAAAGC
>NW_007222396.1:0-3999 GCF_000164805.1 Carlito syrichta | reverse complement strand
CATTCCAGGGGTTGACTTCTAGCAGTAGCAGTGTATAGTGGCTTGGCAATTTCAACAAATCCTGGGATCCATAACTGGCAATATTCCGCTGCCCCCAGAAATTCTCATACCTACTTCTTTGTCATTGGTGTGGGAATCCGAAGGATGGCTTCTTTCCAGGTTGATGCCAGAGCTTTCTTACCTTCTTTTAGTTGATATCCTAAATAGGAAACTTCAGTTGAGCAGAGGTGTGGCTTTTTCATTGACACATGGTAGCCCATGTCTCAGAGGAGCTGTAACAGAGCCTTAGTATCTTTTAAATAAGTGTCCAAGTCTACAGCTGCAAGCAGGAGATTATCTACATGCCTGAGTAGAGTATATTCAGGGTATGAATCACAGAACTCTGATAAAACCTGTTGTAAGGCTTCCCTGAAAAGAGTCAGGGAGTTCTTGAATCCCTCTGGCAACTGAGTCCAAGTTAGTTGAGTAGTATCTCCCGAGTCAGGATCTGTTCATTCAAAGGCAAAAATGGGTTGACTTATGGGGGACAGAGGAATGGAAAAGAAAGTATTCTTTAAATCCAGTACAGTGTATGCCTGGTGATGTGGAGGAAGCAGGCTGAGTAATGTGTACGGGTTGGGAACAGTAGGATGGATCATTTCAACCCACTTGTTGATCTCTTGCAAGTCCTGAATTGGCCGGTAATCAGATGTTCCCAGCTTTTTAACTGGCAGGAATGGAGTATTCCAAGCAGATTGACAGGGAGTCAGAATATTGGCAGCTAGAATTCTCTGTATATGGGGAGTAATTCCCTTTCAGGCCTGCAAACTCATAGGATATTGACAAATGCAAACAGGAGTGGCAGAAGCCAACAGACTCACCACGATCGGAGGGTAATGTTTTGCCAGTCCTGGTGGGTTGGTCTCCACCCAGACTGAAGGAAATTCTTGCTGTAACTATAGAAGTAAACTTGACAAGACATTCTCAGTGGGAGACTTAGCAGAGGTTAACAAGTATTCTTTGGACAGTGGAACAGTTAATTACATTTTGTAGACAGTGTCAGTAGGGATATACATTTTAGTTTCATTTGGTGAAAACACAATAGTTGCTCTTAGTTTCTGGAGCAAGTCTCAGTCCATGAGAGGGTATGGGCAGTCAGATGCTATCAGAAATGAGTGGGTAACCCGTTTTTGAACTAAATCAACCAACCAGTTGGAGATGGACCTGCAGTTTGTGATTGCTCCCATTGCTTCTTGAACAGAAATTTGTTTGCTGGACATAGGTCCTAATAGTGACTTTAGGACTGATAGTTCTGCCCCAGTGTCTACTAAGAATTGGACTGGGTGGCCCCTGACATCAGTGGTTACCCTGGACTATTGGAGCCTAAGGGCTCTTGGGGCCTAAGGAGAAGCAGCCCTGACCTCTTCACTCTGAATTACTTTCTGTTTCCCCAGTAGGTGGCAGGACCAGCACTACCTTAGGATTTTCTGTCTTTGGGCAACAAGGGCAATCCTTTACCCAATGACCTAATAATTCCTTGCAATATGCACATTGATTTTTGGCCAGCTGGATGTGTCCTGTTTCCTTTTGCCCCTTCTTAGTTTCTCCCTTTGGCTTCCGTGCTGGCTTTGATCCAGGTTGGGAAGCCTGAATAGCAGCAACTAATATCTTGGTCTACTGCTTTGTTGCTTTATCTAATTTCTGATCTGTTTTTGTTTTTCAACATCACGGTTATTAAAAACCTTTTGGGCTACTTCAAGTAGCTGAGAACTATTCATACCAGCAAAACCTTCAAGTTTCTGTAACTTTCTCTGGCTGTCAGGAGCTACCTGAGTTACAAAAGCCAAATTGATAACCTGAAGATTTTCAAGTGCCGTGGGTTCAAGTGGTGTATAAGTACAGAACGTCTCCTAAAGATGCTCAAGGAATGCCCCCGGTAATTCCTTGGGACCCTGCATGATCTCAGTAGTTTTAGAAATATTAATAGGTTTTTGGGTTGCCCCCTTCAAGTCAGCTAATAGAGTCTGGTGATAAGTCTTCAAGTCCTGGGACACTGCTGAAGTGTTGGGGTCCCAGTCAGGATGGGACATGGGGAAAGCCTCATTTAGCATTTCTTGGTTTTCTATCTCTATATCAGCAGCTGAAGCCAGGAAAAATTTTTTAGCCTCAGCTCTGATTCGCTCTCACTCCTCAGAGGTAAAAAGAGTTAGGAGAAGTTGTTGACAATCATCCCAAGTAAGGCGATGGGTCTGCATAACTGACTCCATTAAGGAGATCAGAGCCTGTAGCTTTTTAGAAAACATCGGATTTTGATGTTTCCAATTGTACAAATCTGAGGTGGAGAAAGGAGTATAAACCAAGAAAGGCCATGCAGCTTGATCCAACAGAACCTCTTGAAGAGGTAAAAGTGGTGCCAGATTGGTCCGAGACTGGAGATGGGTTGCCAAAGGTGGGAATCCAGGTACCGGAGAAGTGGAAGAAGCAATGGTGACAGGGGGTGCACATTGGTCTACCTCAGCTTTCTCGGTAGTAGGGGAGGAAGAGGTTACAGTAGGAGAAGATTGAGGACCACATGGTGGTGGGTTACAGGTGATGGTGACCAGCTCCTCAGGCGGGTCTTCTGTGGATGGGGGTATAAAGGAGAAACTGTAGCCACCTTCTTAGGATTTAGGGATTTTGGCTGTGGAGGATTGTCATTGCCTGGCCCACCAAGAGATTTAGTAACCAACATCCAACTAAGGGTCCCCAGCCCTGTCCCCTCTCCCAAGGCACACATCTTAAGCCAAGGAGGGGAGTATCTGACCAGGCTTAGCTATCGGTCAATATAGGGAAACTGATCTGGGTGCAGGGGCCCTCTCTCCCCAGTGACAACCCTCCAAACAGCCTGGGTGACTTGTGCATCTAGAGACCCTGTAGAAGGCCACCCAACATTAAGTAAAGGCCAGTTGATTTCACAGAGGGTCTGGAGTTTGCCCTTTGAGAGATGTACTCCACAATTATCTGTGAATCCAACAGAAAAGTTCCTTACCATACAGTCCAAGGGACTTGAGGATTTGGATGACTTTGAAGCCCTGTCCCATGTTGTCAAAATCGCAGGAGGCAAAAGAAGTTTCTGATCTGATGACCAATTTAAAAGTGCAGTAAAAGCAAGCCCTGTAGCAAAGAGCACAGCAAAAATGCAGAGGAAAGAAAAGGGCTAAGGATTACAAGAATTAGAACTGTCATAAGCAATCAGAAATCAAAGAGGGTAAACAGAATTCAAATACTCAACCGAGACTCTGTTCTACCAACATCTTGGGTCAATGAATCAGAATCAAAGGAGTGGCCCTGTCAAGCTCTGTCCTCCTCAACAGAATACCAAAACAGAACAAAACAAAGCAGAAACGTACCTCCTGGGATATTGTGGATGGACTCAGTTTCTTTTGAGGTGGGAGAAAATTAGCAGTTGTTCCTTCTCCCTGTGAGCCAGATGGGAGGTTATGGGGCCCTGAGTGACTCAGGGAGTGCCTCCCCTATAACTTTTCCACCTGGTCGGGGAGAGCTGGAGTGAGGCCACCTCCCAAGGTTGGCGATTTTCTCACTGGGGCCTCCAAATGTTGTGTCCGGAGTGCGAGTAAAATGTTGCCAACATGTAGAGAATTGGATTATGAGTCCTTTAATAGAAACCAGCAACTGAGAGGGGGCTCATACCTCCAAAAACTCTCAGCCCTGAATGAAGCAGGGAAAGGGTTTATAAAGGCAAAAACTGCTGAATAGGCTACATAGCATGGGGTACAAACATAAGGTACATTAAGTTACATAGCATAAAGCACAAACATAAAAATCAGTAAAATTAGAAAGTAAAATGTGCAAACGTATACAAATAAATGTGGAACTTGTGGTTCAGGAGTTTCCAATATTCGGGGAAACCAAGTGTGTAGACTATTGGTTATAGAAAGATTACAACCTCTGATTATGGGAAATCTTTGGAGGGGGTCATTTCTGGTTAAAGCAGCTAAAACGGTTAATATGGAGAATCTG
>NW_007222395.1:0-801 GCF_000164805.1 Carlito syrichta | reverse complement strand
GATGAGGTGACAGACATTTTGGTTTTACATGAAGGATAAGACTTCGTATCTCACCCACTGTCTGCTGGCTATCTGAGTTTGGAGAAATCAGCCATGTTTGCAACTTCTTTATCTTTCCCTTGACCCTCCCTTAGTTTTCCCTGTTTCCTGGGCCACGTGTGTGTTTGGGACCCTGATGAAGCATGCCAGCTTCTCCTGTTGCACACCTACATCCAGCTTGTTCTTATTCTTTCTCCCTTTCTACTTATCAACTACTTGACCTGTAGATTTTTCTCTTCAGAATCAGGTACACCAAAGTACCTTCCAGAGACTGACCAGCTTCCCAAATTGCATAAGTTCAAATCCCTGTGACAAAGTCTTTATTCTATCTCTCTTTCTCTATAATCTATCTTAATATATTAGTAGTTCTGTTTTTCTGATTGAACTTTGATAACTTTCATACCTTCAAATATGTTGGTTATCAAACTTATTAAACTCAAGAATCATCAGGAGTTTCTGTAAAACACAAGAATTGCCAGTCTTCATTTTTAGAAATAAATTCTGGTTCACTGAGTCCAGTATGCAGCCCAAGAATCTACATTTTACACAGGCATGAGATTCAGGTTATCCAAGCATCATAATTTTGACAAACACTTGTGAACATTTTCTCATGTAAAATGTATTTCATTCAAATTAAAGTTTTCCAACAGTAGAATTTCCTTTACATTACTGGTGATTTTAAAGTCGAATCTAGATGACTTCATACAACAAGCACTTATTATTAACTTTTTATGTGTTAGATACATGTTCCAATGTGGGAAT
>NW_007222394.1:0-770 GCF_000164805.1 Carlito syrichta | reverse complement strand
CTATCTGGTTTGGGAGATCAGCCATGTTTGCAACTTCTTTATCTTTCCCTTGACCCTCCCTTAGTTTCCCTGTTTCCTGGGCCACGTGTGTGTTTGGGACCCTGATGAAGCATGCCAGCTTCTCCTGTTGCACACCTACATCCAGCTTGTTCTTATTCTTTCTCCCTTTCTACTTATCAACTACTTGACCTGTAGATTTTTCTCTTCAGAATCAGGTACACCAAAGTACCTTCCAGAGACTGACCAGCTTCCCAAATTGCATAAGTTCAAATCCCTGTGACAAAGTCTTTATTCTATCTCTCTTTCTCTATAATCTATCTTAATATATTAGTAGTTCTGTTTTTCTGATTGAACTTTGATAACTTTCATACCTTCAAATATGTTGGTTATCAAACTTATTAAACTCAAGAATCATCAGGAGTTTCTGTAAAACACAAGAATTGCCAGTCTTCATTTTTAGAAATAAATTCTGGTTCACTGAGTCCAGTATGCAGCCCAAGAATCTACATTTTACACAGGCATGAGATTCAGGTTATCCAAGCATCATAATTTTGACAAACACTTGTGAACATTTTCTCATGTAAAATGTATTTCATTCAAATTAAAGTTTTCCAACAGTAGAATTTCCTTTACATTACTGGTGATTTTAAAGTCGAATCTAGGTGACTTCATACAACAAGCACTTATTATTAACTTTTTATGTGTTAGATACATGTTCCAATGTGGGAATATATGTCAAGATAGCTAGCAAAAGGTATCCAGTATAAAGA
>NW_007222393.1:0-811 GCF_000164805.1 Carlito syrichta | reverse complement strand
GTTTGGGAAATCAGCCATGTTTGCAACTTCTTTATCTTTCCCTTGACCCTCCTTAGTTTCCCTGTTTCCTGGGCCACGTGTGTGTTTGGGACCTGATGAAGCATGCCAGCTTCTCCTGTTGCACACCTACATCCAGCTTGTCTTATTCTTTCTCCCTTTCTACTTATCAACTACTTGACCTGTAGATTTTTCTCTTCAGAATCAGGTACACCAAAGTACCTTCCAGAGACTGACCAGCTTCCCAAATTGCATAAGTTCAAATCCCTGTGACAAAGTCTTTATTCTATCTCTCTTTCTCTATAATCTATCTTAATATATTAGTAGTTCTGTTTTTCTGATTGAACTTTGATAACTTTCATACCTTCAAATATGTTGGTTATCAAACTTATTAAACTCAAGAATCATCAGGAGTTTCTGTAAAACACAAGAATTGCCAGTCTTCATTTTTAGAAATAAATTCTGGTTCACTGAGTCCAGTATGCAGCCCAAGAATCTACATTTTACACAGGCATGAGATTCAGGTTATCCAAGCATCATAATTTTGACAAACACTTGTGAACATTTTCTCATGTAAAATGTATTTCATTCAAATTAAAGTTTTCCAACAGTAGAATTTCCTTTACATTACTGGTGATTTTAAAGTCGAATCTAGATGACTTCATACAACAAGCACTTATTATTAACTTTTTATGTGTTAGATACATGTTCCAATGTGGGAATATATGTCAAGATAGCTAGCAAAAGGTATCCAGTATAAAGAAGCATTTGTCTTATTATATGCTATTATATGTCTCTGCATTCCTGTTAACAA
>NW_007222392.1:0-11612 GCF_000164805.1 Carlito syrichta | reverse complement strand
CACCTGGTCGGGGAGAGCTGGAGTGAGGCCACCTCCCAAGGTTGGCGATTTTCTCACTGGGGCCTCCAAATGTTGTGTCCAGAGTGCGAGTAAAATGTTGCCAACATGTAGAGAATTGGATTATGAGTCCTTTAATAGAAACCAGCAACTGAGAGGGGGCTCATACCTCCAAAAACTCTCAGCCCTGAATGAAGCAGGGAAAGGGTTTATAAAGGCAAAAACTGCTGAATAGGCTACATAGCATGGGGTACAAACATAAGGTACATTAAGTTACATAGCATAAAGCACAAACATAAAAATCAGTAAAATTAGAAAGTAAAATGTGCAAACGTATACAAATAAATGTGGAACTTGTGGTTCAGGAGTTTCCAATATTCGGGGAAACCAAGTGTGTAGACTATTGGTTATAGAAAGATTACAACCTCTGATTATGGGAAATCTTTGGAGGGGGTCATTTCTGGTTAAAGCAGCTAAAACGGTTAATATGGAGAATCTGTTACAATGTGGGGTTACTTATAATTAACATAAGTTTTACAGGTATTTCATTGTGTTATTTAAAATTCATTCTTATGGATAATCTATAAGTGTACTTCTGGTGGCTAATGATACAAATTTCTTTATTTTTCTATTCAGTCTGTAATGTCTTATTGCACCATATAAAGAGGCTTGGTTTTTCCACTCTCTTTAGAGAATGGTCCTAGAGAATAAATGTGTTTCAGCCTAAAATTAAAGATTTGGTATTTGCAAAGGATTATAATATTGGGAATTTGTCATTTAGGTAAATTTATTGGTTTTATTATCTTATTTGATTTAAGAATCTCTAAATCCCTAACAGTAAATAGAAATGCAAAGTTCTGGACCCTATTATTCTTAAAAAGTCTACAGAATACAAAATATTATTTTTTTGAAAATAGATGACCACCTGAAGAAAATTGTGACTGTTCAAAAATATATTTACAATTTTTTTGATACTTCTCTTTAAGAAAGGGAGATTAATTCATTTCCCTTTGAGTGAGAGTTGGAGAGAACCTATATGGAAAGAACCATAAGGAAAGAAACCAAGTCTTGCTCCTAACAACTACTGATGTACTGAGAGCCCTCTGGCAATAGTCATGACAATGGCCATCTTGGAAACAGGTCTTTTAGTCTCAGACAAATGTTTAAGTGATGGCATCCATGACTGAAGTCTCGTCTGTAGCCTCATTAAATACCCTGAGCCAGAACCACCTAGATAAGCATCTCTCAAGTTGTGAAAAAATTTAATGTTTGTTGTTTTAGGCCACACAGTATTTTGGGATAATTTGTTTCACAGCTATAGATGGCAAATACAGATTTTTTTTCCTTTAAGATTACTTTACTCTGAAACCAACCACTCTTGGTATCAAACTGAATCATGTTAGATGCAAGCATGACTTTGTTATTGAATTTTCTGGAAATTAATTTTAGTTTTAAACGTTGCATATGAATGCTAAATTGACAGAGGTGGATTTCTGTGACTTTGTAATGTGTCTACTTAGCTAGGCTAAATAATATTTCTCAGAGTCTTCTTCCCTTTATGTTCCTGGTTAGGATCAGCCAGGAGAGATATTTTTAAAAATGAGCACTGAAGGGAGGATGAGGTGACAGACATTTTGTTTTTACATGAAGGATAAGACTTCGTATCTCACCCAACTGTCTGCTGGCTATCTGGTTTGGGAGATCAGCCATGTTTGCAACTTCTTTATCTTTCCCTTGACCCTCCCTTAGTTTCCCTGTTTCCTGGGCCACGTGTGTGTTTGGGACCCTGATGAAGCATGCCAGCTTCTCCTGTTGCACACCTACATCCAGCTTGTTCTTATTCTTTCTCCCTTTCTACTTATCAACTACTTGACCTGTAGATTTTTCTCTTCAGAATCAGGTACACCAAAGTACCTTCCAGAGACTGACCAGCTTCCCAAATTGCATAAGTTCAAATCCCTGTGACAAAGTCTTTATTCTATCTCTCTTTCTCTATAATCTATCTTAATATATTAGTAGTTCTGTTTTTCTGATTGAACTTTGATAACTTTCATACCTTCAAATATGTTGGTTATCAAACTTATTAAACTCAAGAATCATCAGGAGTTTCTGTAAAACACAAGAATTGCCAGTCTTCATTTTTAGAAATAAATTCTGGTTCACTGAGTCCAGTATGCAGCCCAAGAATCTACATTTTACACAGGCATGAGATTCAGGTTATCCAAGCATCATAATTTTGACAAACACTTGTGAACATTTTCTCATGTAAAATGTATTTCATTCAAATTAAAGTTTTCCAACAGTAGAATTTCCTTTACATTACTGGTGATTTTAAAGTCGAATCTAGATGACTTCATACAACAAGCACTTATTATTAACTTTTTATGTGTTAGATACATGTTCCAATGTGGGAATATATGTCAAGATAGCTAGCAAAAGGTATCCAGTATAAAGAAGCATTTGTCTTATTATATGCTATTATATGTCTCTGCATTCCTGTTAACAATGATTTTCTGACAATGCTTTGAGAAGCCCTGTGATTTTGTAGAGCAATTTCAGGTATAAGAAAAGTTCAAATTAGTGAGAAATGTGATTCTGATATGTCTTCCCTAGGCTTCAGCCAGGGCAGTTCTGCTAATATATATGCATAAATATGATTTGTCCATTAGTTTTTTTTTTTTTATTTTAATTTTTTGAGATGGGGTCTCACTCTGTCGTTCAAGCTGAAGTGAAGTGGCATGATCGTGACTCACCGCAGTTTTGACCTCCTGGACTCAGGCAATCTTTCCACCTTGGCCTCCCAAGTTGCTAGGACTACCAGTGCATGCCACCATACCTGTTCATTTTTTAATTTTTTGAGCAACAAGGTCTCACTATGTTGCCTAAGCTGGCCTTGAACTCTTGGGCTCAAGCAGTCCTCCCACTTCAGTCTTCCAAGCCGCCATGTTTGACTGAGTCTTTTTTTTTTTTTTTAAAGAAAATATGCTACATAAAAAATATTTGAAAATGAAAGTCTTTAATGCAAGCACATTTTTTATATAAAAAGTATTTAATAAGTATTGATTGAATAGGTAATGGATATGAAGGTGCATATCTTACAATTATAGAGTCTCATTATTAAGGGGAAAAGGTAACTAGAGACTATTTGGAGTAGCCCATTTATTTCATAGATGAACAACCCAAGTCCAAAGATGGTGAGTGACTTGCCCAAGGTTTTACTGGTAGCTTTTTATTGATAGATTTTTAAAATTTAGTCTTCTAGTTTATTTATATTTCTGTGTGCCATAACTGACATGTTGTGAGAGAATTAATGAAATAGGTCTTCATAACATTCGAGAGAATTTTCAATGTTTATTATTTTTTCTACTATTATCTCAAATACAATTACCTCATTATAGTAGAAATTTCCCACATTTTAATGTATATAATTTAGGCTACTAAGACTATTCTAAAATCTTATAGACCAATGGATTTTGAATATTTATTCAGATAAAGAGCTATTTCAGATAACTTGCTATCAAAACTCATTTTCAGTTATTGGAAGGTGAAATCATGAGTGCCTGTATCTTGTCTTAAATAGAAGATGATGGGGATGTTTGCATTTTTTTCATTCTACAGCTAGATTCTGATGGTACCATTACTATAGAGGAACAGATTGTCCTTGTGCTGAAGGCTAAACTGCAGTGTGAACTCAACATCACAGCTCAACTTCAGGAGGGAGGTAATGATGCCAGAAAATTGTGTTCCCTGGTGCCTCTTACCCATCCTCATAAGGATTGCAAATTCCCCTCCTTATTTAATGCTAATATCGTTCTTTTCAGTCATTTTGTATATGTATTTAATTTTTAAAACCTTAAAGTTTATCAAAAACTTCCTTTTCCCAAATAATATAAGCAGCTTGAGATACTTTATTTTATATTTTCATTTACTGTATTTTTTGAGTCAGGCTCTCAGTCTGCTTCCCAGGCTGGAGTGCAGTGGTATATTCATGACTCCTAAATGTTTGCTTGTGGAGGGATGTGTAACAGAATAATGCTGTTTTTATCTTTCTCCAGAAGTTCTCCCCTCCTTCTAGAATGAGTGGTTTGCCTCATTAGTGAGTTTTGGAATAGCAATCAGGCATGTGTACGTCAGCCTTTGCCTCAGACCTCTCCTTGGGGTTTGTCTGCCTATAGGAAGAATCTATATTGGTTTGCCGTTGACCATGGAGTAGGCTCTGTGGGTATTGCTTGCCATTCTATGTAGGGAAGCTGTAAATAAGCAAGCTCATTGATATACTGAAGTCACATTTTCCAAAAACATTTTTTGTTAATAAAATGAGAATTTGATCTTTATCTGCCTGATCCTGTATGCAATCTCTCAAATAGTTCTAAATTCAAGTGGGGAGTAGGATGCTACTTACCAAACTCCCCGCATTCTAAGCTGAATGTAGCAGACAGTGTCCTTAAAGTTATGCCTCTGTTATAAAATATGTAGTTGGATAGTTACTTAAGTAGTCTCTAAACACTAAAAAAAAGTGATTGATTTCTCAATTGGCAATAAACAGTGTGGTCTGCATGATACTGTTTTTTTTAAAGTGTGTCAAGACTGGTTTATAGTCAATTTTGATGAATGTCTCATTTACTAAATGGGGTTTATATATTCCGCATCCATGATTTTTTAAATGTGCTTGATCTATTATTTTCTGAGTTGTAAATCTTAAAATATTCTATTGTGATGACTTTATAAATTTTTCATTAAAAATTAAAATGGATATATTTATTTTATATATTTTGAAAATATATCAGCTGTGCAGAAGTTTATAAGTATTGTATTTTCTGATGAATTATTTTATTAATATGTAGTAGCCCTCTATCTCTGTGATTCTTTTGGTTTAAATATTAAAAATATGTATAATTTAAAATATTATATCAAAAAAGAATATTTAATAAGCAATACTACTTTCTCTTTTGATTTTTCAGTCTTTTAAAAATGTTGTAATAGTGATAAAATATATGTAATACTAACTTTATTATCTTAACCATTTTCAATTGTACTTTTTAGTAGTGCTAAGTATATTCACATAGTTGTGGAATCAATCTCCAGAAATTACTTATCTTGGAAAATTCACACTCTACGATCATTAAATAACTATTCATTTTCCCCATTTTAAAATTACACTTCTCTAGTTTTTTTTTTAATATTTTCTATATTATATTCTATGTTCTTTTCTGTTTTCTATGTTTTGGGAGTATCTTTTGTAAATAGGACACGTGGACTTTTTCTTGTTATCCATTCTGATACTTTATCTATTAACTGAAGAGTCTAGCCTAACTATAGTAGTTGGAAGTACTAATCTATACTATTTAAATTTCATTCTGCCATCTGACCCGGGCTTTCTATCTCACCAGCTTTTCTCATTTGTCTCTCCCATTCCTCCCGCTCCCAACCTCTTTTGGATTGACTGAAACTTTTTCTTGTCTTATTCCATCTCCCTCTACCTCCAATTAGTTTGGAAAATATGTTATGTTTAATTCTTTTAGTGGTTATCCTGGGAAATTTTGTATATGTATTTAATGTTAAAAACCCTAAAGTTTATCAATAACTTCCTTTTCTCAAACAGTACAAGCAGCTTGAGATACCTTATATTTATATTCTCCTTTATTGTGTTTTTTGAGTCAGGTTCTCAGTCTGTTTCCCAACTGGAGTGCAGTGATGTGATCAAGGCTCACTGCAGCCTCGACTTCCTGGGTAGCTGAGACTTCTAAAATGACTGGAAAGACAAGTGTGCACCACCGTGTCCAGCTAACTTTTTTTTTTAAGAGACGAGGTCACGCAATGTTGCCTAGGCTGGTCTCAACCTGCAACCTGCTGGGCTCCAGTGATCCTCCCACCTCAGGATCTCAAGGTTCGGGGATCACAGAATTGAGCCACTGCACCTGGCCCAGTTTGAGATACTTTACTTCCAAGTTAAATGCTATTATCCTGCAGTGCTTTAGTTTTACCTGTTTTATGTTGTTATAGTTTTTCTTCTTCCTGAAAATACATCTTTTATTTCTTGAATATATTTATTTTTAGGTTTCCACTGTTTGTTAGAAGGCTTTTACCAGAATCCATTACAAAGTCTGAAGGTCCCATGTAGACATACAAAGTTAAGACTTATCAATATTGTTGGTATGGAAATCTTAACTTTTTATCTTTTAATTTACTCCTTGTTCATGAATCAATGGATGAAGTTCATTGACAATAAAAATTTCCCCAGGGGAAAGCTGCAAGAAAAGTGAAAGCCAAAGTATACATCTTAAAGTGTACATGCCTGATTTTAAAAAATTTTGCAAAGATACAAGTACAAAAAAATCTGTTCTTTAGATTGAAAAACAATACACTTTGGCCAAAAGTACACAAATAGAGAGACTTTTCCTATTTATTGTAAAGTTTTACTTCCAAGTCTACCAAATTTGTGCCATGTGTTTTCAAAGAAAAGCTTATGAATTTCTTTATGTTAGAATAGGCTTGCAGTACTCTCAGTTTTGTTTATCTGAAAATGTCTTTCCGTGTCAATCTTGAAGCATACTTTTTCTAGACACATGACTCTTAGTTGAAAATTATTTACTTTTATCATCTGAAGGTCTTTTTACCGTAGATTCCACTGTCATTGTTACCAAATCAGTTCTCAGTCATTTTTGGTGATTAACTTTTTCCTCTGTGGCTCTTTTGAAGAACTTCTCTTTGATATTGTGCAATTTCACTCTGGATCTAGATATAGATTCATTGGATTTCCTAAATCTGAGGAACTGTGTCTTTATTCACCCATGGAAACAATTCAGTTATTTTGTTTTGGCTTTCCTTCGTCCTGTTATCACCTTTTGGAACTTATTTATTTATTTGTTTGTTTTTGAGAATGGGTCTCTGTCACCCCGACTGCAGTTCAGTGGCATGATCCCAGCTCACTGCAGCCTTCACTTCCTGGGCTCAAGTCTCACCTCAGACTCCTGAGTAGCTGGGTCGTATAGGTACATGCCACCATGCGCAGCTGGTTGTTTTAATTTTTTTGTAGAGACACGGTCTCACCATTGTTGCCCAGGTTGGTCTCAAACTCCTGGGCTCAAGCAGTTCTCCCACCTTGACCTCCCAGAGTGCTGGGATGACAGGCCTGAGCCACTGTGTCTGATCTCTTTGGAACTTTAAGTTGACAAATGTGGGACCATCTCATTCTGCCCTCTGGGATTCCATGTTGTTTTGGTAATTTCTTCAGTTATTTTCCAGTTTGCCAATTCTTTGTTCAATTTTGTGTAACAGCTATTCAATTCATCTATTAATTTTGATTTTTTATTTTCTGAATTTTTAAAAAAATTCAGAAAACAAATTTTGTACCTTCAGTAGTCTGTCCATTTCTTTTTTTTCTACACACGCTTTATGTTTTGCACTTGGTGATTCTAATATCCACAGTCTTTGCTGGTCAATGCTGACCACCACACTTGGTGGCTTCTTTCCTTATGTGCCTAATAATTTATGTTGAGGAACTCATGAGGTCCTTGTTTAAAGTACATTCCTCAACAGAACACTTGTGTTTTATTTTGCCAGGTATCTAGAGGAACTATTGACCTAAGTTCTCTTTAAACTAACTTAGGCCACATATGAGTGTGGTTTGTGGTTAGAAATTTTTAGAGAAGAACCTTTCCCCCACTATTTTCTAACTCCAAATGTAGCCAGGAGTAAAACTAACCAATTTCTTTCTGAAAGATGGTTTGATTTCTTGCCCACCTACTGAAAAAGGGTCATCTTTTGCATATGCTGACCTTGTAGAAGGGTATCCTATTCATTTTTTCAACCTCATCAGGTTTCAAGCTCATCTTGGGTTACCTGTGCACTATCAAACCTTAGCTCCAAGCCAGCAAGTCGCTAGAGGCCTCTAAGGTAAGCCCCCGATGTAGTGCTTGCTGCTCCTATGTTTCTGCCCTCAGATTTATTTTTTTAACTTTATAGCCAGCTAAACCATGTTTAAAGAAAGAATGCTTTTATATTAATGCAGCCTTTTTAGGTGTCATAAACGAAAAGAAAGTTTTTGAATGTATACTCTCATAGTGTGCGTAAAAAGAATCACTCATGCCACCTCTAAAGTACATTGACCCTAATATTACAGAGATAGAAATCTACTAACAAAGAGAAGCATCATCATGAAGGAATTTTTAAGGGTCATTATCTATGAGGGTTGAATAAACCATTTTCTATGAAACCCTATAACATTTTGAGCCAGAATCTGCCGCAAAGAATACCAGTCCACCATTACCATCTTTGGTGTCCCTTTAACAGCTCGACAAGTATTAGTATGCCTCATGAAGAGGTTCCTCTTCATACAAATAAGTATTAGTAACAGCGTGTTACTATTGTAGTAAGCACTGAAAAATGTGAATAAGATTCTGTCTTTGTTCTGTGGGGTGGATTGTTTAGGGAGAAGGGTGGACTCCCTTCGGGATGGTGTTCAGAGATAGTCACAACTTCAGAGACACTGAAGAAGAATCTTAATTAGTAGAGGAGAATCAAGGAAGGCTTCCTGGAACAATAACAATCTCATCTGGACATTAAAGGAGTCAGAATTAGATGTATAGAAAAGAAAGTGAAATAGAATGGACAAAGGTAAGCGAGTATAAGCTGGTCACATGCTATAAGAAATAAACATAAAAGAATAAGTTAATTGGCTGCAACCTTAAGCAACATCTAATATTTATGTCGATATGATCATTTAAAATATGTAGATGAATACATAGTAAAAGAGAAAAGACATTTTCTTTGAGGTTCCTCTTCATACAAACCAGAGAGAAATAAATATGTTCAAACTTTGGTTCACCTTTCAATGAAAATATCTAGCTATATATATATTTACTGAAATATTATTCACTTTAAAATTGGAAAAATCTAGAATAACATTTTAAATTTTCATTTTTACATTCTTCTAAAATGAAGAGATTCTTTTAAAATATTTAGGACAGCTGTCGTGCTGACTATAACTTACTTTAAAATACAATAGAAAAATAAAATTCGATGAAATAAATGTAAAATATCAACAACTGTCAATTCTTGTTTGTAGGTGTATAGATATGTAATATTCTGTTTTGTTTATTAGATATTTTTATAATAAAAAGAACACGCATCTTTCTAATGTTTATAAAGTATATATGCACGCACATAGAAATACTTAGCTATGAAACTATTCAAGTATTTAAAACATAAACCAAAATATTATTGATCCTGGCTCCGCTTTCAAGTATGGTCACATTTTGTTATGAGTAACTGAAGAACTAAAAATAAACAAAAGTTAGGTTCTCCAAATTTTAGATTATTCTGGATAAATATAATGGCTTGACAAGTTTCACTCATAAGTAGTTTGTCCTGGCACACACAAAGAATTATGGAGTTATAATTAACGGTACTAACGTATGAAGGGAGATTGATGAGCCGTTAATCAATGAACCACACAGGATGGAAATGATGATCAAAGAGAAGATGTAACCAAGGTTTTTGTATTTGTCTGTGAGGTCACAGCTTCTCCAACTTTTTCAACCTTTTGTGAATATATTTATCATTCTCTAAACGTGATGTATAGAAACATTATTTTAGGGGAATATTAGTTTTTAAATTTTGGTGGGTATGTCTGTGTGTGTGTGTGTGTGTGTGTGTGTGTCTGTGTGTCTGTGTGTGTGGGTGTGTGTGGGGGTGGTATCTTGCAGGAAACTAGAGAACTTTTACAGCATGATGAAAAAAAATTTTCCATAGCAGTAAACTGCATAATTATAGAATAAGCTGGTCATTGACTCTTGCTAGGAAATAGAACATGACATTACAGCATACATTTTAGAGGAACAACTAGTTACAGAAAATCAGGAATGTGTATCCAGGCCCAATTTATATAGCTCGCACAATAGGTATTAGGCATATATCAGGCGAACAGTCCAGCTATAGAAAGACATGTGACTTGTTAATGACAAGTTGAATGGGATGCTGTCAAGATATAGAAGAATATATTGACCAAAACCGATGGGAGAGATTGACTTATTACAGTCTGTATACAGGAGAAGAAAAACAGCCAAACAGAAAGCAGATAACGGTGGAAAGAGAGGCAGAAGCAGGAGTCAGTGATGAATTCCCTCATTTCTTGTGTGTGACGTCCCAGTTTTTCCTATGTGGGCAAAGTGAGTCTGTTTTCAGGAAACCGTTTTCTTCTACAAAAACAGTATGGACAAAGAAAGACATTTTCTTTTCTTTGTGCTTCAGCAATCCACAAAGCAAATCAATTATTTGTTTCTATGTGTGATGGTAGACACTAAGAAATTAACTTCAGGTTTATACTGAATTTCTTTTCTGTATAGATTAGTGTTTTGTGAGGTTCTGTTATGTGCACTATTCAAAACTGAGCAAACAACTTGGCAACGTGAACAATAGCTAGAACAAAAATTCTCAGCTACAGTTAGTGTAGCTGGCAACTAAAAAGTTTTTTTAAATGATAGCTAAAAATCTAAAACAATTATTCATTAAAAGAGCTTTAAGGGATAGTACTTATAGTAGAAGAATAATGGTCCTCCAAAGATTTTTACACTCTAATAACTTGGTGTTATTCCTATGAATGTTGTGCTATATGGCAAAATAAACTTTGCAAACGGAATCAAGGTTTTGGGTCTAAAAATAGGGAGATTATTCTGGATTATCTAGGTGGGCCGAATGTGATCACATGGGCCCTTTGAAGTGGAAGAGGACGGCGAAAAAGTCCACTGGAGTGGCTCAGGAAAGGAAGCTGGAGGACAGGTTCAAAATGTGAGAAGGACTCGAACTTGCCTCGCTAACTTTGAAGGCAGAAGAAGGCAGCCACAAGCCAAGGAACGCAAGAGCTCCTAGACGTTGCAAGGGCCCTGCGGCGACCACCAGCAAGGGAACGGGAACCCCAGTTCCACAGCCACAGGGAACCGAGTCCTGCCAAGGACCAGCATGGAGACAGATTCCTCCCCAGGGCCTCCAGAAAGGAGTGCGGCCCCGCCCAACCCTTGACTGGGGTCTTGTGAGTCTGCAAGGAGAGGGCCGGGTGAGGCTGCCAGACCTCTGACCTACCGAAGTGGCGAAACAACAAGCGAGGGTTATTTTAAGCCGCTCCGTTTGTGATAATTTGTTGTAACAACAGCCGAAAATGAAGACAGCGCTCACAGAAGACGTTTCTTTGGCGGAAGCTGGGGAATAACTTGGCTGACAGGCTGTCGTCCCGGAAGGTCGATGCGCCGCTGATGAAGGGAAGGGCTTGCTGAGGAGGAGTGTGTTCCCTGAGTGTCTGTGAAGCCGCGGCTGAGTGCCAGGCTCTGCCCTAGGAAGGCGGCTGAGGCTGAGACAAAACAAACCGAAGTCCCCATCATGGAGCTGCATAACTCCGGTGGCTTGAGGAAACGATAATAAGACAAGGCGACGTTGGAGGGCTGCGAACGCGGGTGGAAACCGTGACAGGAAAGGGGAACGGGAGTGGCGCAGGACACAGCCCTCAACCGGAAGCACTGACTCGGAAGCCGCCGTGGGAGCAGAAGCCGGAAGGAGGCGAGGGGGAGGCCTTGAGACCGCCTGGCCGCACCGCGCGGGGAGCGAGGAGGCGAGCGGGGCGG
>NW_007222391.1:0-646 GCF_000164805.1 Carlito syrichta | reverse complement strand
TCAAATTAGTGAGAAATGTGGATTCTGATATGTCTTCCCTAGGCTTCAGGCAGGGCAGTTCTGCTAATATATATGCATAAATATGATTTGTCCATTAGTTTTTTTTTTTTTATTTTAATTTTTTGAGATGGGGTCTCACTCTGTCGTTCAAGCTGAAGTGAAGTGGCATGATCGTGACTCACCGCAGTTTTGACCTCCTGGACTCAGGCAATCTTTCCACCTTGGCCTCCCAAGTTGCTAGGACTACCAGTGCATGCCACCATACCTGTTCATTTTTTAATTTTTTGAGCAACAAGGTCTCACTATGTTGCCTAAGCTGGCCTTGAACTCTTGGGCTCAAGCAGTCCTCCCACTTCAGTCTTCCAAGCCGCCATGTTTGACTGAGGTCTTTTTTTTTTTTTTAAAGAAAATATGCTACATAAAAAATATTTGAAAATGAAAGTCTTTAATGCAAGCACATTTTTTATATAAAAAGTATTTAATAAGTATTGATTGAATAGGTAATGGATATGAAGGTGCATATCTTACAATTATAGAGTCTCATTATTAAGGGGAAAAGGTAACTAGAGACTATTTGGAGTAGCCCATTTATTTCATAGATGAACAACCCAAGTCCAAAGATGGTGAGTGACTTGCCCAAGGTTTT
>NW_007222390.1:0-8943 GCF_000164805.1 Carlito syrichta | reverse complement strand
TTTTTTTTTTTTATTTTAATTTTGAGATGGGGTCTCACTCTGTCGTTCAAGCTGAAGTGAAGTGGCATGATCGTGACTCACCGCAGTTTTGACCTCCTGGACTCAGGCAATCTTTCCACCTTGGGCCTCCCAAGTTGCTAGGACTACCAGTGCATGCCACCATACCTGTTCATTTTTTAATTTTTTGAGCAACAAGGTCTCACTATGTTGCCTAAGCTGGCCTTGAACTCTTGGGCTCAAGCAGTCCTCCCACTTCAGTCTTCCAAGCCGCCATGTTTGACTGAGGTCTTTTTTTTTTTTTTAAAGAAAATATGCTACATAAAAAATATTTGAAAATGAAAGTCTTTAATGCAAGCACATTTTTTATATAAAAAGTATTTAATAAGTATTGATTGAATAGGTAATGGATATGAAGGTGCATATCTTACAATTATAGAGTCTCATTATTAAGGGGAAAAGGTAACTAGAGACTATTTGGAGTAGCCCATTTATTTCATAGATGAACAACCCAAGTCCAAAGATGGTGAGTGACTTGCCCAAGGTTTTACTGGTAGCTTTTTATTGATAGATTTTTAAAATTTAGTCTTCTAGTTTATTTATATTTCTGTGTGCCATAACTGACATGTTGTGAGAGAATTAATGAAATAGGTCTTCATAACATTCGAGAGAATTTTCAATGTTTATTATTTTTTCTACTATTATCTCAAATACAATTACCTCATTATAGTAGAAATTTCCCACATTTTAATGTATATAATTTAGGCTACTAAGACTATTCTAAAATCTTATAGACCAATGGATTTTGAATATTTATTCAGATAAAGAGCTATTTCAGATAACTTGCTATCAAAACTCATTTTCAGTTATTGGAAGGTGAAATCATGAGTGCCTGTATCTTGTCTTAAATAGAAGATGATGGGGATGTTTGCATTTTTTTCATTCTACAGCTAGATTCTGATGGTACCATTACTATAGAGGAACAGATTGTCCTTGTGCTGAAGGCTAAACTGCAGTGTGAACTCAACATCACAGCTCAACTTCAGGAGGGAGGTAATGATGCCAGAAAATTGTGTTCCCTGGTGCCTCTTACCCATCCTCATAAGGATTGCAAATTCCCCTCCTTATTTAATGCTAATATCGTTCTTTTCAGTCATTTTGTATATGTATTTAATTTTTAAAACCTTAAAGTTTATCAAAAACTTCCTTTTCCCAAATAATATAAGCAGCTTGAGATACTTTATTTTATATTTTCATTTACTGTATTTTTTGAGTCAGGCTCTCAGTCTGCTTCCCAGGCTGGAGTGCAGTGGTATATTCATGACTCCTAAATGTTTGCTTGTGGAGGGATGTGTAACAGAATAATGCTGTTTTTATCTTTCTCCAGAAGTTCTCCCCTCCTTCTAGAATGAGTGGTTTGCCTCATTAGTGAGTTTTGGAATAGCAATCAGGCATGTGTACGTCAGCCTTTGCCTCAGACCTCTCCTTGGGGTTTGTCTGCCTATAGGAAGAATCTATATTGGTTTGCCGTTGACCATGGAGTAGGCTCTGTGGGTATTGCTTGCCATTCTATGTAGGGAAGCTGTAAATAAGCAAGCTCATTGATATACTGAAGTCACATTTTCCAAAAACATTTTTTGTTAATAAAATGAGAATTTGATCTTTATCTGCCTGATCCTGTATGCAATCTCTCAAATAGTTCTAAATTCAAGTGGGGAGTAGGATGCTACTTACCAAACTCCCCGCATTCTAAGCTGAATGTAGCAGACAGTGTCCTTAAAGTTATGCCTCTGTTATAAAATATGTAGTTGGATAGTTACTTAAGTAGTCTCTAAACACTAAAAAAAAGTGATTGATTTCTCAATTGGCAATAAACAGTGTGGTCTGCATGATACTGTTTTTTTTAAAGTGTGTCAAGACTGGTTTATAGTCAATTTTGATGAATGTCTCATTTACTAAATGGGGTTTATATATTCCGCATCCATGATTTTTTAAATGTGCTTGATCTATTATTTTCTGAGTTGTAAATCTTAAAATATTCTATTGTGATGACTTTATAAATTTTTCATTAAAAATTAAAATGGATATATTTATTTTATATATTTTGAAAATATATCAGCTGTGCAGAAGTTTATAAGTATTGTATTTTCTGATGAATTATTTTATTAATATGTAGTAGCCCTCTATCTCTGTGATTCTTTTGGTTTAAATATTAAAAATATGTATAATTTAAAATATTATATCAAAAAAGAATATTTAATAAGCAATACTACTTTCTCTTTTGATTTTTCAGTCTTTTAAAAATGTTGTAATAGTGATAAAATATATGTAATACTAACTTTATTATCTTAACCATTTTCAATTGTACTTTTTAGTAGTGCTAAGTATATTCACATAGTTGTGGAATCAATCTCCAGAAATTACTTATCTTGGAAAATTCACACTCTACGATCATTAAATAACTATTCATTTTCCCCATTTTAAAATTACACTTCTCTAGTTTTTTTTTTAATATTTTCTATATTATATTCTATGTTCTTTTCTGTTTTCTATGTTTTGGGAGTATCTTTTGTAAATAGGACACGTGGACTTTTTCTTGTTATCCATTCTGATACTTTATCTATTAACTGAAGAGTCTAGCCTAACTATAGTAGTTGGAAGTACTAATCTATACTATTTAAATTTCATTCTGCCATCTGACCCGGGCTTTCTATCTCACCAGCTTTTCTCATTTGTCTCTCCCATTCCTCCCGCTCCCAACCTCTTTTGGATTGACTGAAACTTTTTCTTGTCTTATTCCATCTCCCTCTACCTCCAATTAGTTTGGAAAATATGTTATGTTTAATTCTTTTAGTGGTTATCCTGGGAAATTTTGTATATGTATTTAATGTTAAAAACCCTAAAGTTTATCAATAACTTCCTTTTCTCAAACAGTACAAGCAGCTTGAGATACCTTATATTTATATTCTCCTTTATTGTGTTTTTTGAGTCAGGTTCTCAGTCTGTTTCCCAACTGGAGTGCAGTGGTGTGATCAAGGCTCACTGCAGCCTCGACTTCCTGGGTAGCTGAGACTTCTAAATGACTGGAAAGACAAGTGTGCACCACCGTGTCCAGCTAACTTTTTTTTTTAAGAGACGAGGTCACGCAATGTTGCCTAGGCTGGTCTCAACCTGCAACCTGCTGGGCTCCAGTGATCCTCCCACCTCAGGATCTCAAGGTTCGGGGATCACAGAATTGAGCCACTGCACCTGGCCCAGTTTGAGATACTTTACTTCCAAGTTAAATGCTATTATCCTGCAGTGCTTTAGTTTTACCTGTTTTATGTTGTTATAGTTTTTCTTCTTCCTGAAAATACATCTTTTATTTCTTGAATATATTTATTTTTAGGTTTCCACTGTTTGTTAGAAGGCTTTTACCAGAATCCATTACAAAGTCTGAAGGTCCCATGTAGACATACAAAGTTAAGACTTATCAATATTGTTGGTATGGAAATCTTAACTTTTTATCTTTTAATTTACTCCTTGTTCATGAATCAATGGATGAAGTTCATTGACAATAAAAATTTCCCCAGGGGAAAGCTGCAAGAAAAGTGAAAGCCAAAGTATACATCTTAAAGTGTACATGCCTGATTTTAAAAAATTTTGCAAAGATACAAGTACAAAAAAATCTGTTCTTTAGATTGAAAAACAATACACTTTGGCCAAAAGTACACAAATAGAGAGACTTTTCCTATTTATTGTAAAGTTTTACTTCCAAGTCTACCAAATTTGTGCCATGTGTTTTCAAAGAAAAGCTTATGAATTTCTTTATGTTAGAATAGGCTTGCAGTACTCTCAGTTTTGTTTATCTGAAAATGTCTTTCCGTGTCAATCTTGAAGCATACTTTTTCTAGACACATGACTCTTAGTTGAAAATTATTTACTTTTATCATCTGAAGGTCTTTTTACCGTAGATTCCACTGTCATTGTTACCAAATCAGTTCTCAGTCATTTTTGGTGATTAACTTTTTCCTCTGTGGCTCTTTTGAAGAACTTCTCTTTGATATTGTGCAATTTCACTCTGGATCTAGATATAGATTCATTGGATTTCCTAAATCTGAGGAACTGTGTCTTTATTCACCCATGGAAACAATTCAGTTATTTTGTTTTGGCTTTCCTTCGTCCTGTTATCACCTTTTGGAACTTATTTATTTATTTGTTTGTTTTTGAGAATGGGTCTCTGTCACCCCGACTGCAGTTCAGTGGCATGATCCCAGCTCACTGCAGCCTTCACTTCCTGGGCTCAAGTCTCACCTCAGACTCCTGAGTAGCTGGGTCGTATAGGTACATGCCACCATGCGCAGCTGGTTGTTTTAATTTTTTTGTAGAGACACGGTCTCACCATTGTTGCCCAGGTTGGTCTCAAACTCCTGGGCTCAAGCAGTTCTCCCACCTTGACCTCCCAGAGTGCTGGGATGACAGGCCTGAGCCACTGTGTCTGATCTCTTTGGAACTTTAAGTTGACAAATGTGGGACCATCTCATTCTGCCCTCTGGGATTCCATGTTGTTTTGGTAATTTCTTCAGTTATTTTCCAGTTTGCCAATTCTTTGTTCAATTTTGTGTAACAGCTATTCAATTCATCTATTAATTTTGATTTTTTATTTTCTGAATTTTTAAAAAAATTCAGAAAACAAATTTTGTACCTTCAGTAGTCTGTCCATTTCTTTTTTTTCTACACACGCTTTATGTTTTGCACTTGGTGATTCTAATATCCACAGTCTTTGCTGGTCAATGCTGACCACCACACTTGGTGGCTTCTTTCCTTATGTGCCTAATAATTTATGTTGAGGAACTCATGAGGTCCTTGTTTAAAGTACATTCCTCAACAGAACACTTGTGTTTTATTTTGCCAGGTATCTAGAGGAACTATTGACCTAAGTTCTCTTTAAACTAACTTAGGCCACATATGAGTGTGGTTTGTGGTTAGAAATTTTTAGAGAAGAACCTTTCCCCCACTATTTTCTAACTCCAAATGTAGCCAGGAGTAAAACTAACCAATTTCTTTCTGAAAGATGGTTTGATTTCTTGCCCACCTACTGAAAAAGGGTCATCTTTTGCATATGCTGACCTTGTAGAAGGGTATCCTATTCATTTTTTCAACCTCATCAGGTTTCAAGCTCATCTTGGGTTACCTGTGCACTATCAAACCTTAGCTCCAAGCCAGCAAGTCGCTAGAGGCCTCTAAGGTAAGCCCCCGATGTAGTGCTTGCTGCTCCTATGTTTCTGCCCTCAGATTTATTTTTTTAACTTTATAGCCAGCTAAACCATGTTTAAAGAAAGAATGCTTTTATATTAATGCAGCCTTTTTAGGTGTCATAAACGAAAAGAAAGTTTTTGAATGTATACTCTCATAGTGTGCGTAAAAAGAATCACTCATGCCACCTCTAAAGTACATTGACCCTAATATTACAGAGATAGAAATCTACTAACAAAGAGAAGCATCATCATGAAGGAATTTTTAAGGGTCATTATCTATGAGGGTTGAATAAACCATTTTCTATGAAACCCTATAACATTTTGAGCCAGAATCTGCCGCAAAGAATACCAGTCCACCATTACCATCTTTGGTGTCCCTTTAACAGCTCGACAAGTATTAGTATGCCTCATGAAGAGGTTCCTCTTCATACAAATAAGTATTAGTAACAGCGTGTTACTATTGTAGTAAGCACTGAAAAATGTGAATAAGATTCTGTCTTTGTTCTGTGGGGTGGATTGTTTAGGGAGAAGGGTGGACTCCCTTCGGGATGGTGTTCAGAGATAGTCACAACTTCAGAGACACTGAAGAAGAATCTTAATTAGTAGAGGAGAATCAAGGAAGGCTTCCTGGAACAATAACAATCTCATCTGGACATTAAAGGAGTCAGAATTAGATGTATAGAAAAGAAAGTGAAATAGAATGGACAAAGGTAAGCGAGTATAAGCTGGTCACATGCTATAAGAAATAAACATAAAAGAATAAGTTAATTGGCTGCAACCTTAAGCAACATCTAATATTTATGTCGATATGATCATTTAAAATATGTAGATGAATACATAGTAAAAGAGAAAAGACATTTTCTTTGAGGTTCCTCTTCATACAAACCAGAGAGAAATAAATATGTTCAAACTTTGGTTCACCTTTCAATGAAAATATCTAGCTATATATATATTTACTGAAATATTATTCACTTTAAAATTGGAAAAATCTAGAATAACATTTTAAATTTTCATTTTTACATTCTTCTAAAATGAAGAGATTCTTTTAAAATATTTAGGACAGCTGTCGTGCTGACTATAACTTACTTTAAAATACAATAGAAAAATAAAATTCGATGAAATAAATGTAAAATATCAACAACTGTCAATTCTTGTTTGTAGGTGTATAGATATGTAATATTCTGTTTTGTTTATTAGATATTTTTATAATAAAAAGAACACGCATCTTTCTAATGTTTATAAAGTATATATGCACGCACATAGAAATACTTAGCTATGAAACTATTCAAGTATTTAAAACATAAACCAAAATATTATTGATCCTGGCTCCGCTTTCAAGTATGGTCACATTTTGTTATGAGTAACTGAAGAACTAAAAATAAACAAAAGTTAGGTTCTCCAAATTTTAGATTATTCTGGATAAATATAATGGCTTGACAAGTTTCACTCATAAGTAGTTTGTCCTGGCACACACAAAGAATTATGGAGTTATAATTAACGGTACTAACGTATGAAGGGAGATTGATGAGCCGTTAATCAATGAACCACACAGGATGGAAATGATGATCAAAGAGAAGATGTAACCAAGGTTTTTGTATTTGTCTGTGAGGTCACAGCTTCTCCAACTTTTTCAACCTTTTGTGAATATATTTATCATTCTCTAAACGTGATGTATAGAAACATTATTTTAGGGGAATATTAGTTTTTAAATTTTGGTGGGTATGTCTGTGTGTGTGTGTGTGTGTGTGTGTGTGTCTGTGTGTCTGTGTGTGTGGGTGTGTGTGGGGGTGGTATCTTGCAGGAAACTAGAGAACTTTTACAGCATGATGAAAAAAAATTTTCCATAGCAGTAAACTGCATAATTATAGAATAAGCTGGTCATTGACTCTTGCTAGGAAATAGAACATGACATTACAGCATACATTTTAGAGGAACAACTAGTTACAGAAAATCAGGAATGTGTATCCAGGCCCAATTTATATAGCTCGCACAATAGGTATTAGGCATATATCAGGCGAACAGTCCAGCTATAGAAAGACATGTGACTTGTTAATGACAAGTTGAATGGGATGCTGTCAAGATATAGAAGAATATATTGACCAAAACCGATGGGAGAGATTGACTTATTACAGTCTGTATACAGGAGAAGAAAAACAGCCAAACAGAAAGCAGATAACGGTGGAAAGAGAGGCAGAAGCAGGAGTCAGTGATGAATTCCCTCATTTCTTGTGTGTGACGTCCCAGTTTTTCCTATGTGGGCAAAGTGAGTCTGTTTTCAGGAAACCGTTTTCTTCTACAAAAACAGTATGGACAAAGAAAGACATTTTCTTTTCTTTGTGCTTCAGCAATCCACAAAGCAAATCAATTATTTGTTTCTATGTGTGATGGTAGACACTAAGAAATTAACTTCAGGTTTATACTGAATTTCTTTTCTGTATAGATTAGTGTTTTGTGAGGTTCTGTTATGTGCACTATTCAAAACTGAGCAAACAACTTGGCAACGTGAACAATAGCTAGAACAAAAATTCTCAGCTACAGTTAGTGTAGCTGGCAACTAAAAAGTTTTTTTAAATGATAGCTAAAAATCTAAAACAATTATTCATTAAAAGAGCTTTAAGGGATAGTACTTATAGTAGAAGAATAATGGTCCTCCAAAGATTTTTACACTCTAATAACTTGGTGTTATTCCTATGAATGTTGTGCTATATGGCAAAATAAACTTTGCAAACGGAATCAAGGTTTTGGGTCTAAAAATAGGGAGATTATTCTGGATTATCTAGGTGGGCCGAATGTGATCACATGGGCCCTTTGAAGTGGAAGAGGACGGCGAAAAAGTCCACTGGAGTGGCTCAGGAAAGGAAGCTGGAGGACAGGTTCAAAATGTGAGAAGGACTCGAACTTGCCTCGCTAACTTTGAAGGCAGAAGAAGGCAGCCACAAGCCAAGGAACGCAAGAGCTCCTAGACGTTGCAAGGGCCCTGCGGCGACCACCAGCAAGGGAACGGGAACCCCAGTTCCACAGCCACAGGGAACCGAGTCCTGCCAAGGACCAGCATGGAGACAGATTCCTCCCCAGGGCCTCCAGAAAGGAGTGCGGCCCCGCCCAACCCTTGACTGGGGTCTTGTGAGTCTGCAAGGAGAGGGCCGGGTGAGGCTGCCAGACCTCTGACCTACCGAAGTGGCGAAACAACAAGCGAGGGTTATTTTAAGCCGCTCCGTTTGTGATAATTTGTTGTAACAACAGCCGAAAATGAAGACAGCGCTCACAGAAGACGTTTCTTTGGCGGAAGCTGGGGAATAACTTGGCTGACAGGCTGTCGTCCCGGAAGGTCGATGCGCCGCTGATGAAGGGAAGGGCTTGCTGAGGAGGAGTGTGTTCCCTGAGTGTCTGTGAAGCCGCGGCTGAGTGCCAGGCTCTGCCCTAGGAAGGCGGCTGAGGCTGAGACAAAACAAACCGAAGTCCCCATCATGGAGCTGCATAACTCCGGTGGCTTGAGGAAACGATAATAAGACAAGGCGACGTTGGAGGGCTGCGAACGCGGGTGGAAACCGTGACAGGAAAGGGGAACGGGAGTGGCGCAGGACACAGCCCTCAACCGGAAGCACTGACTCGGAAGCCGCCGTGGGAGCAGAAGCCGGAAGGAGGCGAGGGGGAGGCCTTGAGACCGCCTGGCCGCACCGCGCGGGGAGCGAGGAGGCGAGCGGGGCGG
>NW_007222389.1:0-765 GCF_000164805.1 Carlito syrichta | reverse complement strand
AAATATGCTACATAAAAAATATTGAAAATGAAAGTCTTTAATGCAAGCACATTTTTTATATAAAAAGTATTTAATAAGTATTGATTGAATAGGTAATGGATATGAAGGTGCATATCTTACAATTATAGAGTCTCATTATTAAGGGGAAAAGGTAACTAGAGACTATTTGGAGTAGCCCATTTATTTCATAGATGAACAACCCAAGTCCAAAGATGGTGAGTGACTTGCCCAAGGTTTTACTGGTAGCTTTTTATTGATAGATTTTTAAAATTTAGTCTTCTAGTTTATTTATATTTCTGTGTGCCATAACTGACATGTTGTGAGAGAATTAATGAAATAGGTCTTCATAACATTCGAGAGAATTTTCAATGTTTATTATTTTTTCTACTATTATCTCAAATACAATTACCTCATTATAGTAGAAATTTCCCACATTTTAATGTATATAATTTAGGCTACTAAGACTATTCTAAAATCTTATAGACCAATGGATTTTGAATATTTATTCAGATAAAGAGCTATTTCAGATAACTTGCTATCAAAACTCATTTTCAGTTATTGGAAGGTGAAATCATGAGTGCCTGTATCTTGTCTTAAATAGAAGATGATGGGGATGTTTGCATTTTTTTCATTCTACAGCTAGATTCTGATGGTACCATTACTATAGAGGAACAGATTGTCCTTGTGCTGAAGGCTAAACTGCAGTGTGAACTCAACATCACAGCTCAACTTCAGGAGGGAGGTAATGATGCCAGAAAATTGTGT
>NW_007222388.1:0-700 GCF_000164805.1 Carlito syrichta | reverse complement strand
CATTATTAAGGGGAAAAGGTAACTAGAGACTTTTTGGAGTAGCCATTTATTTCATAGATGAACAACCCAAGTCCAAAGATGGTGAGTGACTTGCACAAGGTTTACTGGTAGCTTTTATTGATAGATTTTTAAAATTTAGTCTTGTAGTTTATTTATATTTCTGTGTGCCATAACTGACATGTTGTGAGAGAATTAATGAAATAGGTCTTCATAACATTCGAGAGAATTTTCAATGTTTATTATTTTTTCTACTATTATCTCAAATACAATTACCTCATTATAGTAGAAATTTCCCACATTTTAATGTGTAGAATTTAAGCTACTAAGACTATTCTAAAATCTTATAGACCAATGGATTTTGAATATTTATTCAGATAAAGAGCTATTTCAGATAACTTGCTATCAAAACTCATTTTCAGTTATTGGAAGGTGAAATCATGAGTGCCTGTATCTTGTCTTAAATAGAAGATGATGGGGATGTTTGCATTTTTTTCATTCTACAGCTAGATTCTGATGGTACCATTACTATAGAGGAACAGATTGTCCTTGTGCTGAAGGCTAAACTGCAGTGTGAACTCAACATCACAGCTCAACTTCAGGAGGGAGGTAATGATGCCAGAAAATTGTGTTCCCTGGTGCCTCTTACCCATCCTCATAAGGATTGCAAATTCCCCTCCTTATTTAATGCTAATATCGTTCT
>NW_007222387.1:0-768 GCF_000164805.1 Carlito syrichta | reverse complement strand
TGATAGATTTTTAAAATTTAGTCTTCTAGTTTATTTATATTTCTGTGTGCCATAACTGACATGTTGTGAGAGAATTAATGAAATAGGTCTTCATAACATTCGAGAGAATTTTCAATGTTTATTATTTTTTCTACTATTATCTCAAATACAATTACCTCATTATAGTAGAAATTTCCCACATTTTAATGTATATAATTTAGGCTACTAAGACTATTCTAAAATCTTATAGACCAATGGATTTTGAATATTTATTCAGATAAAGAGCTATTTCAGATAACTTGCTATCAAAACTCATTTTCAGTTATTGGAAGGTGAAATCATGAGTGCCTGTATCTTGTCTTAAATAGAAGATGATGGGGATGTTTGCATTTTTTTCATTCTACAGCTAGATTCTGATGGTACCATTACTATAGAGGAACAGATTGTCCTTGTGCTGAAGGCTAAACTGCAGTGTGAACTCAACATCACAGCTCAACTTCAGGAGGGAGGTAATGATGCCAGAAAATTGTGTTCCCTGGTGCCTCTTACCCATCCTCATAAGGATTGCAAATTCCCCTCCTTATTTAATGCTAATATCGTTCTTTTCAGTCATTTTGTATATGTATTTAATTTTTAAAACCTTAAAGTTTATCAAAAACTTCCTTTTCCCAAATAATATAAGCAGCTTGAGATACTTTATTTTATATTTTCATTTACTGTATTTTTTGAGTCAGGCTCTCAGTCTGCTTCCCAGGCTGGAGTGCAGTGGTATATTCATGACTCCTGAAT
>NW_007222386.1:0-2065 GCF_000164805.1 Carlito syrichta | reverse complement strand
ATAAAAATATCTCATTGTTATTTTAATTTGCAACTCTCTACAGTAAATTTTAGTGTAATCATATTTAATGTAATTACTGAGAGATTTCAATTTAAAATGGTCATATTCATATTTGTTTTTGTGTTTAATCTGAATGTGTTTTATCTTTTGTTTTTTGTCTTTATTATAACAAAGTATTATTATTGTTGTTCCATATCCATCTCCCTCTAGTTTATTAATGATAAATTATTTTAATTTTCTTTAAGTGATTATCCTAAATATTAAAATATGCATTTTTCTAATTCAAATCTATTATAAACTGGAGCTTATAGCATGATCCAAACAAAGCAACAATTATAGAATCCATCTACTATGATGTTTATTACTGTCGCACATTTTGAGTTTTGACAGGTTTTATCCATTGTTATTTATTCTTTACGGTGTACCCAAGATTCATTCTCATTCTCTCTCTTTCTCTCTCTCTCTCTGTATATCTATTTTTATTTCTCTTTTGTTGCTCTGTTAATATACTATTATTTCATAATCATATTTGAAAATTGTTTTCTCTGGGTACAGAATTCAGTTTGGCACATGTTAATTTACAATTCGAAGATGGCATCCCATTGTTATTGTCTTCACCTTTCTTCCTTTGTGTTGAAAAATTAGCCTTAGGTAATGTATCCCTCCTTCATCATTGACTGTTTTTTAATTGGAATATCATATACATTCAGATAATTCTGCATTTATAATGGACGTGTGTATCCTAAGCTCCTTTTAAAAACTCCTCCTTTTTATCTTTTTGTGCTTCAGTTTGGTAATTTTCCAGTAACATTATTTCAAGTTCACTGACTTTCTCTGGTTCCTATCAGCTGTGAAACTCCACCAAATTTTTAAAATAGATTTTTTAGGTAGAGCAGTTTTAGTTTTACACCAAAGTTGAAGAAAAAGTACAGAGGATTATTATGCAGCCCTCTTCCCCCTCATGCATGACCTTCCCCACTGCCAAAACAAAACTATTAAAATTTTTTTCTTATTTTTAATCTGTTTTTCTTAACCTCTAGAATTCAAATCTTTTCTTTCCAGTTTTTTTCATGAATTATCTGGATGAATATTAAAATAATTATGTTATTAGTCATATGATTAAACATACTTATTTTAAGAGTCTATCCAATAGTTTCAATATCTGCATCAACTTTTGATGTGTTTCTATTGTATTCCTTCCCTGATTATCTGTCACTTTTCTTGTTTCATGGTAAGCCTAGAGATGTGCAATTGAATGGTAGATTTTTTAAAAAAATTAAAATTTAAACCAATAATTTGGTTCTCTTAATGATGGTTTGTTTTTTTCCAAACAATATTTATTATATTTCTAGAAGCTAGAAATGGTGAGCAGGTTATCTAATATAGTCAGGAATAGAACTTGTTTAAAGTTTTTAACTTTTACAAAGGTTTTAGTCTTTGAGAGTTCAGGTCTAGTCCAGGTTTCTTCTTATTGAAAACCAAGTATGTTTACCAATTTGCCTCTTCTACAATGGGCCACAACTCCCTTCCTTCACCAAACCTGTTAGATTGCTAAGTCTGTATTCAGTTCCTTGGCCTCTTGATTATGTATTATGCTCTATCACTTCCTAGCTGCTAATTTTTCATTGGCAAGTGCCTCAAAGAGAAAAGTAACAGAATGCCAGAAACATCTATCTGGATTGCCCCCTTTTGGTTGTAATTTTGAATACTGAAATTCTAGCAAACTTGAATTTTACATATGTCAACAAATATGTTTTAAAAGGTTGAAACAAAAAGAAATCGAGACCCTAAATAGACCAATAAGAATCAGGGAAATTGACTACATCATAAGAAAACTACCTAGGGGAAAAAAAAAATCCTGGGCCAGATGGCTTTCCAACAGAGTTCTACAAAACATACAAGGAGGAACTGATACCAATCCTACTAAAAGTATTCCAGACAATTGAGAAAGATGAACCTCTCCCCAAATCATTTTATGAAGCTAATGGCACATTGATACCCAAGCCAGGTAAAGATCCAACAAAGAAAGAGAACTACAGGCCAATATCTTTGATGAACACAGATG
>NW_007222385.1:0-1836 GCF_000164805.1 Carlito syrichta | reverse complement strand
TGCAGTTTTTATTAAGATCACAGCAGTATTTTTGAAGGCTCTTGCTTGATAAGCTTATTCTGTAAATTATATAGAAGAATGAAAGACCAAGAATATTCAAGACATTTTATCTTCAAAAGAAGATAAAGTTTGAAGAGACTTTCCCTAATAGACAGAAAAAAAATTATTATAAAGTTACACAATTATGATGGGGAAGACAAATAGGCCAAGATATAATTGATTTTAGCACTCAGAAAACATATGTACACATGTATATAGATGGATGGTTGGATTAGTAGATAGATAGGTACACAGGCAGATTAGATAGATAGATGACAGATGATAGACATATGATGTGTGGGTGTATGTGTAGTTTTGTGTATGTTGTTGCAAATCAGTATGAAAGGAGGAAATGATTTAATAAAACCACATGTGGAAAAGATAAAGTAATATTGTTACTTCATACAAGTCACAAAATAAATTATAAATTCTGGATAAAACCTAAAAGTAGAACTTTTGTTTTAAATTAGCTTTTTATTTTAAAATCATTTTAGATATACAGAAAAGTTGCAACCAAAATACAGAGAATTACCTTATATCCCTCATCCACTTTCCCCTATTGTAATCATCTTGTATTCCCATGATACATTTGTCACAACTAAGAAATCAACATATCTACATTACTATTAACTAAACTCAACACTATATTCTGATTTCATCAGTTGCCTCCCAAATGTCCTTTTTGTTCCGGGATCCCATCCAGAATACCACATTATATTTAGTTATCATGAATCCTTAGACTCCTGTGTCTGCGACAGTTCCTCAGACTTTCCTTTGCCTTGATTACCTTGATAGTTTTGAGGAACACTGGTCAGATTTTATGTCGAATGTCTCTCAGTTTAGGCTTGTCACTTGGGGTCACAGATTTTGGGGAGGAACATCATGGAGATGAGGTGCCGCTCTCATCGCATCTTGTGAAGAGTACATGCTGATTACATGACTTATCACTGATGAAGTTAACCCTAATCTCCTGGCTGAAACAGTGTTTTCCAGGTTTCCCCACTGAAAAACTACATTTTGCCTCTTTCCATGCGCTTTGGAAGTAAGCCAATAATAGCACACATTCAAGGGACTGGACAGAGTTAAGCTCCACTCTTTGAGTAAAGTGTCTTAGGATTCATCTGTAAGGGAGATTTATTAAATGTACTTCTTTTAAGGGAAAAGAGAATACCATTTGACCTTGAGGAAGAAAATATTTTTAAAATACAGATTATGAATAACATAAAGAAAAAGATTAATATATTTGAATACATAAAAACAAATCTACATGAATGCCCTATACAAAGTTAAAACAAAAATAATAGTTTGAGAGAACATAATTCTAATGCATGTGTTCAATAAACAATCTGCATACAGAATAAATAAAAAACTTCCACTGATAAAAAAGAAAAAATGAAGAAAGTATACAAATGGGCAATTCATGGTTCCTCAACCGGGGAAGTCCCAACTGAGATGATGTACAACTTCAGTAGTAATCAGGGAAATGCATCTTAAAAACACAAGGAGAAAACGTCTACTACACATCAGTTAGGAAGGAAAAATATCTGATACTATCTCATATGGGACTACAGGGTAAGAAGTTCACCCACTTAGTGATTACCAAAATATGAGTTGACACCATCACTTTGGGAAAACATTTAGCAGTAGAGTGAAGGTAGGGATTTAAATATGCCAAACTAGGGATATCCTCTAAAGATGTGCTTCTCCAATGTTTTTGTGTGTAGGAATCACCTGAGGAGCTTGTTAAAATGATTGAGTCTGGGAAGTCTTCACTGCCACCAAACTCCCAGCTGAGAC
>NW_007222384.1:0-443 GCF_000164805.1 Carlito syrichta | reverse complement strand
TGGGCAACATGGTGAGACCTTGTCTGTACAATAAAAATAAATACACAAATAAATAAAGCTGGACATGGTGGCACACACCTGTAGTCCTAGCTACTTGGAAGGCTGAGGCTGACAGTAGTCATGCTCGTGCTACTACACTCCAGCCTGGGTGACGGAGTGAAACTCCAACCCCCAAAAAAAAAAAGTTTAATACACCTAACTTTCCAAACATCATAGCATAGTCTAGTATAACTTAAACGTGCTCAGAACACTTATGTGATTAGTCTCCAGCTGGGCAAAATCATCTAACGCAAAGCCTACTTTATGATAAAATGTTGAATATCTCATGTAATGTATTGAATATTGTACTAAAAACAAAAAACAGAATGATTTCACACCATTGTAAAGCTGAAAAATCCTAAGATGAACTGTCTTAAGTGGGGAACTGTCTCTATATGAGGTTG
>NW_007222383.1:0-841 GCF_000164805.1 Carlito syrichta | reverse complement strand
GATTAGTCTCCAGCTGGGCAAAATCATCTAACGCAAAGCTACTTTATGATAAAATGTTGAATATCTCATGTAATGTATTGAATATTGTACTAAAAACAAAAAACAGAATGATTTCACACCATTGTAAAGCTGAAAAATCGTAAGATGAACTGTCTTAAGTGGGGAACTGTCTCTATATGAGGTTGAGGTTCTCCATAGCGTCAATAAACAGACGGGCACGCCATGGCTTTTAATGGCTGGATAACATTCCATTGTGTGGGTATACTGTATTTATTTGATTGGCCTCCTGTGTTTGAAATCTTGAATTGTTTTGGTTTTTTTTCTATTCATGTCAATCCCAGCACAGGTATTTAGGTACTTTTGATAGCTAAACTGAATGAAGATGATGTCTCAGTGGCATCCCTCACCCGAGGTGCTGTGTGTCACTGCACCCCTACCATATGGCCCATTCCAAACCCCTCTGAATATTTAGAGATTCCTATGGACATATTTAGAGATTCCTATGGACAGCTATCTTATAACAGAGAGCTCACTTATGAAAAGCCATATCCTTCTGAAACATGATTGTTTCAGATCCCAAGATGCAAAATTGGTGAATACAGGGTCATTACCTTTTCTCAGGTGACTTCAAAGTGTTGCCAACATTCACTTAATGTTGTTCCCAAAAGGGCTGTTCTGGCCAGAGCCTTACTACATTTTAGGGGTGAGAATTCTGAGCTGCATAGTCCAGAAATGTTAATGGGATTCTGAATGAAGCCTCTAATCTCATATGTCATACAGATGACTAGCCAAGCGTGGCACCATGCCTTTCTCAAGGTCAGGGTGAGGGCTGGGAGGCAGT
>NW_007222382.1:0-731 GCF_000164805.1 Carlito syrichta | reverse complement strand
TATGGACAGCTATCTTATAACAGAGAGCTCACTTATGAAAAGCCATATCCATTCTGAAACATGATTGTTTCAGATCCCAAGATGCAAAATTGGTGAATACAGGGTCATTACCTTTTCTCAGGTGACTTCAAAGTGTTGCCAACATTCACTTAATGTTGTTCCCAAAAGGGCTGTTCTGGCCAGAGCCTTACTACATTTTAGGGGTGAGAATTCTGAGCTGCATAGTCCAGAAATGTTAATGGGATTCTGAATGAAGCCTCTAATCTCATATGTCATACAGATGACTAGCCAAGCGTGGCACCATGCCTTTCTCAAGGTCAGGGTGAGGGCTGGGAGGCAGTACCCATGAATCCTGACCTTCTGCCCTGGCCTTTAAGCAGGCGGTCTCCTGAGAACACGTTGGGTGGGACATGGCAGTAGAGATTGAAGCTGGCCGTTAAAAGGCCACAGATAATTCCAAGCTAGGCATTTCCAGCCAACCCACTGATCTAGGCGCCAGGCAGGGGAGGGGTCCAACCTGGAAAGAAGTCAACCAGCTGGAGGGAATTCAAGAAAATAGCAACAGGAAAGATGAAGTGGTGGAGAGATCCATCATGAGATTATCTAAATCTGCTGTGTTTGAGGCCAAATGATAGCCGTGTTTTCTCTCTAGCAATTCTCAGAGAGGACAGCAAAGCCCATGCTGTGGTTCCATCATGCCTTTTCCTCTTTTGCTAATGGGCTCCTTAGTG
>NW_007222381.1:0-680 GCF_000164805.1 Carlito syrichta | reverse complement strand
CCATGCCTTTCTCAAGGTCAGGGTGAGGGCTGGGAGGCAGTACCCATGAATCCTGACCTTCTGCCCTGGCCTTTAAGCAGGCGGTCTCCTGAGAACACGTTGGGTGGGACATGGCAGTAGAGATTGAAGCTGGCCGTTAAAAGGCCACAGATAATTCCAAGCTAGGCATTTCCAGCCAACCCACTGATCTAGGCGCCAGGCAGGGGAGGGGTCCAACCTGGAAAGAAGTCAACCAGCTGGAGGGAATTCAAGAAAATAGCAACAGGAAAGATGAAGTGGTGGAGAGATCCATCATGAGATTATCTAAATCTGCTGTGTTTGAGGCCAAATGATAGCCGTGTTTTCTCTCTAGCAATTCTCAGAGAGGACAGCAAAGCCCATGCTGTGGTTCCATCATGCCTTTTCCTCTTTTGCTAATGGGCTCCTTAGTGTCTTTCTGGGGGTGGGCATGGATGGGGCAGAAGAGGAGGGGCAGAAGAAATGTGCCTTCTCCTCTTCTGTATTCCAGGGCCTCTTGCCTGCTGGAGATGAGATCCTGGGTAAAGGAAATGTCCATAGACAGCAGAACAGATGATGCAGAATGAGTCCAAAATGTGAGGGCACAGACAAGCATGAGAGTGATATTAAGGATCAAGATCTAGTGGCAACAGGGAAGGGAAAAGGCCGGGTTTGGGAGGAGC
>NW_007222380.1:0-753 GCF_000164805.1 Carlito syrichta | reverse complement strand
GCACCATGCCTTTCTCAAGGTCAGGGTGAGGGCTGGGAGGCAGTACCCATGAATCCTGACCTTCTGCCCTGGCCTTTAAGCAGGCGGTCTCCTGAGAACACGTTGGGTGGGACATGGCAGTAGAGATTGAAGCTGGCCGTTAAAAGGCCACAGATAATTCCAAGCTAGGCATTTCCAGCCAACCCACTGATCTAGGCGCCAGGCAGGGGAGGGGTCCAACCTGGAAAGAAGTCAACCAGCTGGAGGGAATTCAAGAAAATAGCAACAGGAAAGATGAAGTGGTGGAGAGATCCATCATGAGATTATCTAAATCTGCTGTGTTTGAGGCCAAATGATAGCCGTGTTTTCTCTCTAGCAATTCTCAGAGAGGACAGCAAAGCCCATGCTGTGGTTCCATCATGCCTTTTCCTCTTTTGCTAATGGGCTCCTTAGTGTCTTTCTGGGGGTGGGCATGGATGGGGCAGAAGAGGAGGGGCAGAAGAAATGTGCCTTCTCCTCTTCTGTATTCCAGGGCCTCTTGCCTGCTGGAGATGAGATCCTGGGTAAAGGAAATGTCCATAGACAGCAGAACAGATGATGCAGAATGAGTCCAAAATGTGAGGGCACAGACAAGCATGAGAGTGATATTAAGGATCAAGATCTAGTGGCAACAGGGAAGGGAAAAGGCCGGGTTTGGGAGGAGCATTGAAGCTGAAACCAATGAGTGCAATTAGATTTATGTCACTTCCTACAGCCCAAGCAAGCTGTTTGTGG
>NW_007222379.1:0-817 GCF_000164805.1 Carlito syrichta | reverse complement strand
GTTGTTGAGCAACGAACTCAAAAGCCATGGCTGCTGATTAGTTATAACTTCTAAGACAGCTTGTAACCTGATAATGCAATTTAGCATATATATAGGCATGTAGTATCCTCAACTTCCATCTTGTGCCCACATGGCTGGGCCATAAGTACTTATAATTCTCTGGGGTGGCTATTTGTCATCTTTCCAAACCTAAGTTCCTCCTATATTAAGAGTTTGATCAAGACATTGAGCATCCCATGTTTTGAAGCTTTCATAAAGGGGGATGCCCAGTTCATCTCCCTTCGGGTTAGGCAGAAGGAAAAATCCTGGCTGGATTATTCCTATGGTACATGTCCTTTCCATAGTGCTGGGAGCTGGGTATATGCAACCAAAACAGCCCTTTAGGGGCTTTCCAGAAGCCTGGATTTACAGAGGGCAGATATGTCCAACTTTGACTTATAACAGGGAATACCTTGAAATGGGTTAACTTGGTACTGTACAGTTACTTATAGTTTGGGTAGCAATAGTACATTGAGGAGATTTAGTTGCATAAACAGGTGCTCAATACCAAATAGGCCTTATTGGTCACCAGGTTCGATGGGTGGAATTCCAGTATAATATTCTTTTGCAAGGAGTTTCTCCTACCCATTGAGTATAAGCAGAACCCACTCTGCTTAAGCAGTCTTCTCCAATTTTGAGAAGAAGATCCATTTTGGGGGTAAGTTGTCTGTTCTAACAGTTACAGAATGGTTCCATTGAAGGAGCTGGTATGCATCAAGACTAGTTCCTTTCCAAGGCCATTCTTTAGTCATTAGGGCTCCTCCACATACCCAACAAT
>NW_007222378.1:0-3676 GCF_000164805.1 Carlito syrichta | reverse complement strand
GCCCACAATTTCAGAATGCCTGAGATGTACTGATGTGACCTGAGATCTGATCCCACTGCCGTGGCCCATCGAGCTATAGTGGTAGTGTTACTTTACCAAAATAAACCCCTCAATAGGAAAACTGTCCAAGAGCACTTCCAGGTGCCACCTTCTAGTCTTCTGGAATATGATTCCCCTAACAAGGTTAATAGAGCTTTGAACAGCTTTTCTTTAAAAGAAGGAACATAGAATTAGATTTTCTGCATCCTAAAATCCAATCTCAGAGAATATATTAAAACATACTGCTTTTCCCCCTGATATAAAAATAATAAGTGTTCATTATAAAAAACAAAACCCAAAAAAGGAAGATCTAGAAAAAATAAAATAAAATAAAAATCACAAAGAATCCCAACACTAAAAAATGACCACTAATAACATTTGGTCAGCCGGGCTCAGTGGCTCAGCCTGTAATCCCGCGCCTTTGGGAAGCTGAGGTGAGTGGATTGCCTGAGGTCACGGGTTCGAGACCCACCTGGGCAGCGAGACCTCATCTCTACAATAAATCAAAAAATCAGACGGGCTTGGTAGCGCATGCCTGTAATTCTGGCTACTCGGAAGGCTGAGGTAGAAGGATTGCCGGAGCCCAGCAGGTTGAGGCTGCGGTGGCTAGGAGCAGCCACTGCACTCCAGTCTGGGCGACAGAGTGAGACCCCAACTCAAAAAAAGAAATAAATAACATTTGGTGTATATTTTTTGCATCTTTTCTCTATGATATATACATATACTCATATATGACAGACCTTTATTCAAAAATTTGAGATCCTACTATACAAACCTGTATCACTTTTTTTCATGGATATATTTTTTTAAATGCCTATGCCATAATCATTTTATAGTACAAGGTTTTTAAGAGTTGCGTTTTACTCTATCTAATGGATATATCATTTTTTACATAATCAACCATTTTAAAAAAATACTAAGTCACAGTTAATTCTTCATATTAAATGCCAACTTTGGAGGGATTATTATTTTTAAAGTGATTTTAGCAATTAACTCAACCAAGGTCCCAGTAAGTGTAAAATGCAAGCTGACACAAAATTATAGCAGTAAAAATTTTATGCTCGACCCCTAGTTTTATTTTATTCAAACACAATATTATAGGTAGTGGCAAACAGTGCATACTGTCTTGTTAACATTCATCTTGGAATTTTAGGGCTACACATCATGATTAACATAACCACAGGAAGAATAAATGCTTGTATTCGAGGTATTATGCTAGGTATAATACTCACTGGTGTACACATTATGAAGGATGCCCAGTCACTGGGACTCTCATCTCAGGACAGGTCCAGTCACTTGTCTACCCATTATGAAGGAGAGCCAATCACTGTGACACCCATCACAGAAGAAGGCTATCACTGGGGCACCTAATTAGGAGGAGAATCAGTCACTGAGGCACATATCAAAGAAAAGGGCCAGTCAATGGGGAAAACATCACAGAAGACTACTTGCTGTACACACATTACAGAGCAGTGAAAGTCACCGGGACACCCATTAGAGGAGGACCAGACACTGGAACACTAATCACAGATTAGGCCCAGTCATTGGGGAACCTCTCACAGATCAGGCCCAGTCACTGGGGCATCATCCATCACAGAGGAGAGCCGAGCACTGAGTCACACATCACAGAAGAGGGCCAGTCACTGCAGCACCCAACACAGGAGGACAAGTAACTAGGGAATGCATCACAAAGGAGGATCATTCACTGAGTTATTTTTCACAGAAGAGGGCAAATCACTGGGGAACACATCACAGAGTCAATGGGGCACCCATTATACAGGAGGCTCAGTCGCTCGGGTATCTCTCACAGAGGAGTCAGTCACTGGGACACTCATCACAGAGAAGAGACAGTCACTGCAGAACACATCACACAGGAGGACTAGTCACTGGAACACCAATTATGGAGGAAGCCCTGTTACTGCAACACCCATCACAGAGGAGGATTGGTCACTGGGACACCAATTATGGGGGAGGCCCTGTTACTGAAATACCCATCACAGAGGAGGACTGGTAACTGGAGTAGCCAATTAGTAGGAAAGACCAGTAACTGGGAAACCAATCACAGAGAAATCCCAGTCAATGGAGCACGTATTATGGAAGTTGCCCAATCATTGGGACACCCATCACAGAAGAGGGTCAGTCAATTGCACACCCTTTATGAAGGAGGCACAGAATTTTGCCACCCATCACAGAGGAGGGATAGTCATCGGAACACCCATTTTGGAGGAGGCCCAGTTCTCCAGCATACCCCCTGACTGGCCAATCCCAAATCTCCAGAGTTCCCTCTCCTACTACCTTACCTTCCTAAGACACAACAATATTTAAAGGAGGCTATTAATAACACTATAATGCCCTCTAGCTGCTGGCCAAACTGTGAATGTAAAGGAAAAGTTTTGAAGAAAATTAAAAGTGTTACTTCAGTAAATACAAAAATTATAAGAAAACAAAACAGTCTTACTGTAGGAATAGAGAAATTGTTAGCAGTCTAGGTAAAAAATCAAAATAATCACAACATTCCCTTTAGGTAAAGCCTAATCCAGAGAAAGACCATAACCCCCTTCAGTTCTCTAAATGCTGAGAGAGGTGAGGAGGTTGCAGAAGGAAGGGTTGACACTAGCAGAAATTAGTTTACGATGTTGAGGGAAATAAGTTGTCTCTGTAACATGAAAGTGCAAGATGAAGCAACAAGTGCTATTGTAGAAGTTGCAGCAAGTTATATAAAAAATCCAGATAAGGTCAATAGCTAGAGAAAGGATATCAACAATTTTGAGGCATCTCTTCAGAAAAAGTCTGGAGGGTTTCTGGGCAAGATGGTGATAGAACAGGTTGGAATGTGAGAATCTCTGTGACAGCGAGTGTCCACAAAGACTCCTTCATGTGAGTGGGTGTGTACTTGTGGGTGAGTGAAAGTCTGTCTGAGGGGAGACTTGGGTTCATACATCCAAGGCTCTCCTCTGAAGGTGACTGCAACCAGACACAGCCCTGAGATTGGATACCTGGGTGCACAGGATCATCTGCCACTCTAGGGGCTCTCTTGAGAGGAGGCAGCAGAGAACAGCCACCCCTCAACACCTGGCACTCGCCCCATGCCATCACCTGCAGCAGCACACCAGGCATGAACAACAGGAACTACGGAGAAGGCAGTTCATGGAAATCTGGAATAAAACTCAAATTACAGTGATGAGACAACAACAGGTGCCATCTTCTGAGTCACAGGACTAGGCAGAGACCAGCATTGCCCCACCCAGCTCAACCCAGCCTCCATCTTGGGACTTTACAATGAAAACTACAAAACACTGCTCAAATAAATCAAAGATGACACAAATAAATGGAAAATATTCCATGCTCATGCATTAGAAGAGTCAACATTGTTAAAATGTCCATCGTATCCAAGGCAATCTACAGATGTAATACAATACCCATTAATTTGCCATCCGCATTCTTCCCAGACCTAGAAATGACAATACAGAAATTCATATGGAAACATAAACAACCACAAATAGTCAAAACAATCCTCAGTTACAAAAAAAGCAGGAGGCATCACGCTGTCAGACTTTAAGCTTTATTATAAAGCTACAACAATTGAAACAGCCTGGTACTGATATGAGAGCAGGCATATAGACCAATAGACAGTTGG
>NW_007222377.1:0-3954 GCF_000164805.1 Carlito syrichta | reverse complement strand
GGACTCTCTTGAGAGGAGGCAGAAGAGAACAGCCACCCCTCAACCCCTGGCACTCGCCCCATGCCATCACCTGCAGCAGCACACCAAGCATGAACAACAGGAACTACGGAGAAGGCAGGTCATGGAAATCTGGAATAAAACTCAAATTACAGTGATGAGACAACAACAGGTGCCATCTTCTGAGTCACAGGACTAGGCAGAGACCAGCATTGCCCCACCCAGCTCAACCCAGTCTCCATCTTGGGACTTTACAATGAAAACGACAAAACACTGCTCAAATAAATCAAAGATGACACAAACAAATGGAAAAATATTCCATGCTCATGCATTAGAAGAGTCAACATTGTTAAAATGTCCATCGTATCCAAGGCAATCTACAGATGTAATACAATACCCATTAATTTGCCATCCGCATTCTTCCCAGACCTAGAAATGACAATACAGAAATTCATATGGAAGCATAAACAACCACAAATAGTCAAAACAATCCTCAGTTACAAAAAAAGCAGGAGGCATCACGCTGTCAGACTTTAAGCTTTATTATAAAGCTACAACAATTGAAACAGCCTGGTACTGATATGAGAGCAGGCAAATAGACCAATAGACAGTTGGACAGGATAGAGATTCCAGAAGCAAGAAAGCAAAACCTCAATTTCTCCACCAACTCATCATTGACAAAACCTCCAACATCAACCACTGGGCAAGAAGAGAACCTACTCAGTAATAATACTAGGAAAACTGGGCCACCCTAGGCAGAAGATTTAAACAAGACCCCTGTCACCGTACACAAAAATCAATTCTAAATGGATCAAATACCTAAATATAGAACCTCAAACTATAAGAACCTTAGAAAATGCAGGAGACACCCTGATGGAAACTGTAATTGGCAACCAATTTCTGATCAAACTCCGAAGTGCTCATGCCATAAGAGATAAGATTGACCAGTGGGAGCTCATCAAACTAAGAAGCTTCTGCAAAACCAAAGAAACCATTGAGGGAGTAGGGAGACAGCCCACAGACTGGGAAAAAAATATTTGTCATCTGTATATCTCACAAAGCCTAACATCTAGGATCCACAAGGAACTCAAATGTGCTGGAAATAAAAAAACAAACAGCCACATTACAAAGTGGGCAAAATATATGAATAGACAGTTCTCGAAAGAAGACATTGGAGTAACCAAAAGATACATGCTCAGCCTAACTAGTCATCAAAGAAATGCAAATTAATACCACACTGAGATACCACCTAACTCTAGTCAGGATGGTCATCATCAATAACTCAAAAAAACAACAGATGCTGGAGAGGATGCAGTGAAAAGGGAACACCTCTACACTGTTGCTAGGAGTGTAAACTAGTACAACCTCTGTGGAAAACAGTGTGCCAATTCCTAAAAGATCTAAAATTTGACCTCCCATATGACCCCATAATCCCCCTACTGGGAATATACAACAGAAGAACTCAAATCATTCTTTGAAAAAGATACCTGTACATGCATGTTTATTGCAGCATTATTTACAACAGTAAAAACACAGAACCAACCATGCTGCCCATCGAAAGAGGACTAGATAAAAAATATGGTTCATATACATGATGGAATATTACACAGTCATGAAGAAGAGCAAAATTAGGAACTTCACAGCACCTTGGATGGACTTAGAGGCTATAATACTGAGTGATCTATCACAGAAACAAAGAACCAAGTATCACATATTCTAACTCATAAGCAAACCTTGAACAACGATCATAATACTACAAGAATGAGATTGGCAGTAGTGGCCAACTGCCAAGGGAGGGCGAGGGCAGGATTGGCAACAGTGGGAAACTGCCAGAGGTAGGGGGTGCACACCTTATCAACAAGGGTACCTGCATAATGAACATTTGTATACCTAACCCTGAATTGTACCCCATATATTTAAAATTAAAAAGAAAAAAGCTTGAAGAGGCATACTGTTCAGAAAAAAAAAAGAAAATATTTATTTCAAAATGCTAATGCTGACAATGCACATAATCACACAAAAGCTCAGATGGAGATGTTCAGGAAATTAACATTGTTTCCAGACCTGCTAATACAACATTCATTCTATAGCACAAGGATCAAGAAGTAATTTCAACTTTCAAATTTCATTACTGAAGAAAAGCATTTCATAAGGCTATAGGTGCCACAGATAGTGATTCTTTTGGTGGATCTACACAAAGTAAATTAAAAACTTTCTGGAAAAAATTTATCATTCTAGATGCCATTAAGAACATTTGTGATTCATGAGAGGAGGTAAAAATATCAACATTCATGGAAAGAATCTGATTCCAAACTCATAGATGACTTTGAGGGGTTCAATTCCTCAATAAAGGAAGTAGTAGGAGATCTAGTAGGAATAGTAAAAGAAGGAAAATTAGAAGTGAAGCCTGAAGATATGACAAAATTGCTAAATCCTCATGATCAAATTTAAATGACTGAAGATTTGCTTCTTAAAGATGAGCAAAAAAGTGTTTTTTGGCGATGGAATCTCCTCATAGTGAAGATGCTGTGAATATTGTTGAAACAAGTAATTTAAAATTTACATAAACTTAGTTGAAAAACCAGTGGCAGCATCTCAGAGAATTGACTTAATTTTGAAAGTTCTACTGTGGGTAAAATGCTATAAAAAAAATCAGCATTTCATGCTATAAAGAATTATTTTCTGAAAGGACAAATCAATAATGTGGCACACTTTACTGTTGTTTTATTTGAAGAAATTGCCACTGTCCCTTAGCCTTCAGCACTCACTATCCTGATCAGGCAGCAGTCATAAACATTGAGTTAAGACCCTCAACCAGCAAAATGATTAAGGTTCTCTGAAGACTCAGATGGTTGTTGGCATTTTAGCAATTTTTTTTTAACAAGGCATGAACTTTTTTTTGCACAAATAGACTACATTATAGTGTAAACACAACTTTTATATGCACTGAGAAGCCAATATTACCTATGACTCATTTTATTGTGATATTCACTCTGTTGCAGTGGTCTGGAACTGAACACAGAATATCTCCAAGAGTATGCCTGTAACTCTTATTATATCTATTGTTCATCTATGCATCTATCTCTCTCTCTCTATCTATCTTACTGGTTTTGTTTCTTTTCATAACATTGAGCAATATATAAGATTATTTTCTGTCTGTACTATAGAATGATAGGTATGCCAGACCAGGAAAAGAGTTTGGTTTGTTCATATCTGTGTCTACAATGCATGGAATAAAGCTTACATATTGTAAGCATTCAACAAAATATAAGTTACTTTGTAATGCAGCAGTAAGAAATACTGAATATGAAAGCTGACAGGAAAACTGACAGAATTTATTTCTGGTAGTTTTTCTTTTTCCTGTAAAGCAAAAACAGGGGTCATCTGCTCACCATAAGGGGAAGGGCAGATGGATCAAATATCTGCTAGAGAAGCTTTGAAAGCCTTTTTGCACAAACCAAGAGGCAAGAGAAGGACAATAGAATTGCCAGTCTCTGCTAAGGGTTCATCTGAGGTTGGTCAATGTGAATTTAAAGTATTACAAACTTTCCTGTTTTCTGACAGTCTCCAACAGTGCTCAGCTGCCCTGAGGCAAATGCAAAGAAAACCCCACTGGGATCAACCAAGAATGCAGAAGACAGCAGCTGATATGTGAAAAGAACAATGACTCCAAAGTTTTGGCAATAAGAATCCATTTAGTACAGAAGAAAATTGTCCAATATACCTCAGCAGGTTCTGAAAGCATGATTATATAAGCACAGAGGGTGCAGTTGAGCTCACTGTGTGGGAAGGGCAACGTGCTCAGGAGCTGGAGTCCACTGAGACATTTATGAGCTGCGAGATCATTGGCAAACTATCTAATCATTCCGATTCACAGAGTCACTGCTCTCTTTTGCTTCTATAATTTGAAACATGTATGAAAAGTTGTTTTGAGCCTGGGAATTACAGTTATTAACC
>NW_007222376.1:0-3860 GCF_000164805.1 Carlito syrichta | reverse complement strand
TCACAGGAACTACGGAGAAGGCAGGTCATGGAAATCTGGAATAAAACTCAAATTACAGTGATGAGACAACAACAGGTGTCATCTTCTGAGTCACAGGACTAGGCAGAGACCAGCATTGCCCCACCCAGCTCAACCCAGCCTCCATCTTGGGACTTTACAATGAAAACTACAAAACACTGCTCAAATAAATCAAAGATGACACAAACAAATGGAAAAATATTCCATGCTCATGCATTAGAAGAGTCAACATTGTTAAAATGTCCATCGTATCCAAGACAATCTACAGATGTAATACAATACCCATTAATTTGCCATCCGCATTCTTCCCAGACCTAGAAATGACAATACAGAAATTCATATGGAAACATAAACAACCACAAATAGTCAAAACAATCCTCAGTTACAAAAAAAGCAGGAGGCATCACGCTGTCAGACTTTAAGCTTTATTATAAAGCTACAACAATTGAAACAGCCTGGTACTGATATGAGAGCAGGCATATAGACCAATAGACAGTTGGACAGGATAGAGATTCCAGAAGCAAGAAGCAAAACCTCAATTTCTCCACCAACTCATCATTGACAAAACCTCCAACATCAACCACTGGCAAGAGAACCTACTCAGTAAATAGTACTAGGAAAACTGGCCCACCCTATGCAGAAGATTTAAACAAGACCCCTATCACTATACACAAAAATCAATTCTAAATGAATCAAATACCTAATATAGAACCTCAAACTATAAGAACCTTAGAAAATGCAGGAGACACCCTGATGGAAACTGTAATTGGCAACCAATTTCTGATCAAACTCCGAAGTGCTCATGCCATAAGAGATAAGATTGACCAGTGGGAGCTCATCAAACTAAGAAGCTTCTGCAAAACCAAAGAAACCATTGAGGGAGTAGGGAGACAGCCCACAGACTGGGAAAAAAATATTTGTCATCTGTATATCTCACAAAGCCTAACATCTAGGATCCACAAGGAACTCAAATGTGCTGGAAATAAAAAAACAAACAGCCACATTACAAAGTGGGCAAAATATATGAATAGACAGTTCTCGAAAGAAGACATTGGAGTAACCAAAAGATACATGCTCAGCCTAACTAGTCATCAAAGAAATGCAAATTAATACCACACTGAGATACCACCTAACTCTAGTCAGGATGGTCATCATCAATAACTCAAAAAAACAACAGATGCTGGAGAGGATGCAGTGAAAAGGGAACACCTCTACACTGTTGCTAGGAGTGTAAACTAGTACAACCTCTGTGGAAAACAGTGTGCCAATTCCTAAAAGATCTAAAATTTGACCTCCCATATGACCCCATAATCCCCCTACTGGGAATATACAACAGAAGAACTCAAATCATTCTTTGAAAAAGATACCTGTACATGCATGTTTATTGCAGCATTATTTACAACAGTAAAAACACAGAACCAACCATGCTGCCCATCGAAAGAGGACTAGATAAAAAATATGGTTCATATACATGATGGAATATTACACAGTCATGAAGAAGAGCAAAATTAGGAACTTCACAGCACCTTGGATGGACTTAGAGGCTATAATACTGAGTGATCTATCACAGAAACAAAGAACCAAGTATCACATATTCTAACTCATAAGCAAACCTTGAACAACGATCATAATACTACAAGAATGAGATTGGCAGTAGTGGCCAACTGCCAAGGGAGGGCGAGGGCAGGATTGGCAACAGTGGGAAACTGCCAGAGGTAGGGGGTGCACACCTTATCAACAAGGGTACCTGCATAATGAACATTTGTATACCTAACCCTGAATTGTACCCCATATATTTAAAATTAAAAAGAAAAAAGCTTGAAGAGGCATACTGTTCAGAAAAAAAAAAGAAAATATTTATTTCAAAATGCTAATGCTGACAATGCACATAATCACACAAAAGCTCAGATGGAGATGTTCAGGAAATTAACATTGTTTCCAGACCTGCTAATACAACATTCATTCTATAGCACAAGGATCAAGAAGTAATTTCAACTTTCAAATTTCATTACTGAAGAAAAGCATTTCATAAGGCTATAGGTGCCACAGATAGTGATTCTTTTGGTGGATCTACACAAAGTAAATTAAAAACTTTCTGGAAAAAATTTATCATTCTAGATGCCATTAAGAACATTTGTGATTCATGAGAGGAGGTAAAAATATCAACATTCATGGAAAGAATCTGATTCCAAACCTCATAGATGACTTTGAGGGGTTCAATTCCTCAGTAAAGGAAGTAGCAGGAGATCTAGTAGGAATAGTAAAAGAAGGAAAATTAGAAGTGAAGCCTGAAGATATGACAAAATTGCTAAATCCTCATGATCAAATTTAAATGACTGAAGATTTGCTTCTTAAAGATGAGCAAAAAAAGTGTTTTTTGGTGATGGAATCTACTCATAGTGAAGATGCTGTGAATATGTGAAACAAGTAATTTATAATATTACGTAAACTTAGTTGAAAAACCAGTGGCAGCATCTCAGAGAATTGACTTAAGTTTGAAAGTTCTGCTGTGGGTAAAATGCTATAAAAGAAAAATCAACATTTCATGCTATAAAGAATTATTTTCTGAAAGGACAAATCAATAATGTGGCACACTTTACTGTTGTTTTATTTGAAGAAATTGCCACTGTCCCTTAGCCTTCAGCACTCACTATCCTGATCAGGCAGCAGTCATAAACATTGAGTTAAGACCCTCAACCAGCAAAATGATTAAGGTTCTCTGAAGACTCAGATGGTTGTTGGCATTTTAGCAATTTTTTTTTTTAAACAAGGCATGAACTTTTTTTGCACAAATAGACTACATTATAGTGTAAACACAACTTTTATATGCACTGAGAAGCCAATATTACCTATGACTCATTTTATTGTGATATTCACTCTGTTGCAGTGGTCTGGAACTGAACACAGAATATCTCCAAGAGTATGCCTGTAACTCTTATTATATCTATTGTTCATCTATGCATCTATCTCTCTCTATCTATCTATCTTACTGGTTTTGTTTCTTTTCATAACATTGAGCAATATATAAGATAATTTTCTGTCTGTACTATAGAATGATAGGTATGCCAGACCAGGAAAAGAGTTTGGTTTGTTCATATCTGTGTCTACAATGCATGGAATAAAGCTTACATATTGTAAGCATTCAACAAAATATAAGTTACTTTGTAATGCAGCAGTAAGAAATACTGAATATGAAAGCTGACAGGAAAACTGACAGAATTTATTTCTGGTAGTTTTTCTTTTTCCTGTAAAGCAAAAACAGGGGTCATCTGCTCACCATAAGGGGAAGGGCAGATGGATCAAATATCTGCTAGAGAAGCTTTGAAAGCCTTTTTGCACAAACCAAGAGGCAAGAGAAGGACAATAGAATTGCCAGTCTCTGCTAAGGGTTCATCTGAGGTTGGTCAATGTGAATTTAAAGTATTACAAACTTTCCTGTTTTCTGACAGTCTCCAACAGTGCTCAGCTGCCCTGAGGCAAATGCAAAGAAAACCCCACTGGGATCAACCAAGAATGCAGAAGACAGCAGCTGATATGTGAAAAGAACAATGACTCCAAAGTTTTGGCAATAAGAATCCATTTAGTACAGAAGAAAATTGTCCAATATACCTCAGCAGGTTCTGAAAGCATGATTATATAAGCACAGAGGGTGCAGTTGAGCTCACTGTGTGGGAAGGGCAACGTGCTCAGGAGCTGGAGTCCACTGAGACATTTATGAGCTGCGAGATCATTGGCAAACTATCTAATCATTCCGATTCACAGAGTCACTGCTCTCTTTTGCTTCTATAATTTGAAACATGTATGAAAAGTTGTTTTGAGCCTGGGAATTACAGTTATTAACC
>NW_007222375.1:0-3705 GCF_000164805.1 Carlito syrichta | reverse complement strand
GACTTTACAATGAAAACTACAAAACACTGCTCAAATAAATCAAAGATGACACAAATAAATGGAAAATATTCCATGCTCATGCATTAGAAGAGTCAACATTGTTAAAATGTCCATCGTATCCAAGGCAATCTACAGATGTAATACAATACCCATTAATTTGCCATCCGCATTCTTCCCAGACCTAGAAATGACAATACAGAAATTCATATGGAAACATAAACAACCACAAATAGTCAAAACAATCCTCAGTTACAAAAAAAGCAGGAGGCATCACGCTGTCAGACTTTAAGCTTTATTATAAAGCTACAACAATTGAAACAGCCTGGTACTGATATGAGAGCAGGCATATAGACCAATAGACAGTTGGACAGGATAGAGATTCCAGAAGCAAGAAGCAAAACCTCAATTTCTCCACCAACTCATCATTGACAAAACCTCCAACATCAACCACTGGCAAACCTACTCAGTAAATAGTACTAGGAAAACTGGCCCACCCTAGGCAGAAGATTTAAACAAGACCCCTATCACTATACACAAAAATCAATTCTAAATGGATCGATACCTAATATAGAACTTCAAACTATAAGAACCTTAGAAAATGCAGGAGACACCCTGATGGAAACCGTAATTGGCAACCAATTTCTGATCAAACTCCGAAGTGCTCATGCCATAAGAGATAAGATTGACCAGTGGGAGCTCATCAAACTAAGAAGCTTCTGCAAAACCAAAGAAACCATTGAGGGAGTAGGGAGACAGCCCACAGACTGGGAAAAAAATATTTGTCATCTGTATATCTCACAAAGCCTAACATCTAGGATCCACAAGGAACTCAAATGTGCTGGAAATAAAAAAACAAACAGCCACATTACAAAGTGGGCAAAATATATGAATAGACAGTTCTCGAAAGAAGACATTGGAGTAACCAAAAGATACATGCTCAGCCTAACTAGTCATCAAAGAAATGCAAATTAATACCACACTGAGATACCACCTAACTCTAGTCAGGATGGTCATCATCAATAACTCAAAAAAACAACAGATGCTGGAGAGGATGCAGTGAAAAGGGAACACCTCTACACTGTTGCTAGGAGTGTAAACTAGTACAACCTCTGTGGAAAACAGTGTGCCAATTCCTAAAAGATCTAAAATTTGACCTCCCATATGACCCCATAATCCCCCTACTGGGAATATACAACAGAAGAACTCAAATCATTCTTTGAAAAAGATACCTGTACATGCATGTTTATTGCAGCATTATTTACAACAGTAAAAACACAGAACCAACCATGCTGCCCATCGAAAGAGGACTAGATAAAAAATATGGTTCATATACATGATGGAATATTACACAGTCATGAAGAAGAGCAAAATTAGGAACTTCACAGCACCTTGGATGGACTTAGAGGCTATAATACTGAGTGATCTATCACAGAAACAAAGAACCAAGTATCACATATTCTAACTCATAAGCAAACCTTGAACAACGATCATAATACTACAAGAATGAGATTGGCAGTAGTGGCCAACTGCCAAGGGAGGGCGAGGGCAGGATTGGCAACAGTGGGAAACTGCCAGAGGTAGGGGGTGCACACCTTATCAACAAGGGTACCTGCATAATGAACATTTGTATACCTAACCCTGAATTGTACCCCATATATTTAAAATTAAAAAGAAAAAAGCTTGAAGAGGCATACTGTTCAGAAAAAAAAAAGAAAATATTTATTTCAAAATGCTAATGCTGACAATGCACATAATCACACAAAAGCTCAGATGGAGATGTTCAGGAAATTAACATTGTTTCCAGACCTGCTAATACAACATTCATTCTATAGCACAAGGATCAAGAAGTAATTTCAACTTTCAAATTTCATTACTGAAGAAAAGCATTTCATAAGGCTATAGGTGCCACAGATAGTGATTCTTTTGGTGGATCTACACAAAGTAAATTAAAAACTTTCTGGAAAAAATTTATCATTCTAGATGCCATTAAGAACATTTGTGATTCATGAGAGGAGGTAAAAATATCAACATTCATGGAAAGAATCTGATTCCAAACCTCATAGATGACTTTGAGGGGTTCAATTCCTCAGTAAAGGAAGTAGCAGGAGATCTAGTAGGAATAGTAAAAGAAGGAAAATTAGAAGTGAAGCCTGAAGATATGACAAAATTGCTAAATCCTCATGATCAAATTTAAATGACTGAAGATTTGCTTCTTAAAGATGAGCAAAAAAAGTGTTTTTTGGCGATGGAATCTACTCATAGTGAAGATGCTGTGAATATTGTTGAAACAAGTAATTTATAATATTACATAAACTTAGTTGAAAAACCAGTGGCAGCGTCTCAGAGAATTGACTTAATTTTGAAAGTTCTACTGTGGGTAAAATGCTATAAAAGAAAAATCAGCATTTCATGCTATAAAGAATTATTTTCTGAAAGGACAAATCAATAATGTGGCACACTTTACTGTTGTTTTATTTGAAGAAATTGCCACTGTCCCTTAGCCTTCAGCACTCACTATCCTGATCAGGCAGCAGTCATAAACATTGAGTTAAGACCCTCAACCAGCAAAATGATTAAGGTTCTCTGAAGACTCAGATGGTTGTTGGCATTATAGCAATTGTTTTTTTTAACAAGGCATGAACTTTTTTTTGCACAAATAGACTACATATAGTGTAAACACAACTTTTATATGCACTGAGAAGCCAATATTACCTATGACTCATTTTATTGTGATATTCACTCTGTTGCAGTGGTCTGGAACTGAACACAGAATATCTCCAAGAGTATGCCTGTAACTCTTATTATATCTACTGTTCATCTATGCATCTATCTCTCTCTCTCTATCTATCTTACTGGTTTTGTTGCTTTTCATAACATTGAGCAATATATAAGATTATTTTCTGTCTGTACTATAGAATGATAGGTATGCCAGACCAGGAAAATAGTTTGGTTTGTTCATATCTGTGTCTACAATGCAAGGAATAAAGCTTACATATTGTAAGCATTCAACAAAATATAAGTTATTTTGTAATGCAGCAGTAAGAAATACTGAATATGAAAGCTGACAGGAAAACTGACAGAATTTATTTCTGGTAGCTTTTCTTTTTCCTGTAAAGCAAAAACAGGGGTCATATGCTCACCATAAGGGGAAGGGCAGATGGATCAAATATCTGCTAGAGAAGCTTTGAAAGCCTTTTTGCACAAACCAAGAGGCAAGAGAAGGACAATAGAATTGCCAGTCTCTGTTAAGGGTTCATCTGAGGTTGGTCAATGTGAATTTAAAGTATTACCAACTTTCCTGTTTTCTGACAGTCTCCAACAGTGCTCAGCTGCCCTGAGGCAAATGCAAAGAAAACCCCACTGGGATCAACCAAGAATGCAGAAGACAGCAGCTGATATGTGAAAAGAACAATGACTCCAAAGTTTTGGCAATAAGAATCCATTTAGTACAGAAGAAAATTGTCCAATATACCTCAGCAGGTTCTGAAAGCATGATTATATAAGCACAGAGGGTGCAGTTGAGCTCACTGTGTGGGAAGGGCAACGTGCTCAGGAGCTGGAGTCCACTGAGACATTTATGAGCTGCGAGATCATTGGCAAACTATCTAATCATTCCGATTCACAGAGTCACTGCTCTCTTTTGCTTCTATAATTTGAAACATGTATGAAAAGTTGTTTTGAGCCTGGGAATTACAGTTATTAACC
>NW_007222374.1:0-3706 GCF_000164805.1 Carlito syrichta | reverse complement strand
CCTTTACAATGAAAACTACAAAACACTGCTCAAATAAATCAAAGATGACACAAACAAATGGAAAAATATTCCATGCTCATGCATTAGAAGAGTCAACATTGTTAAAATGTCCATCGTATCCAAGGCAATCTACAGATGTAATACAATACCCATTAATTTGCCATCCGCATTCTTCCCAGACCTAGAAATGACAATACAGAAATTCATATGGAAACATAAACAACCACAAATAGTCAAAACAATCCTCAGTTACAAAAAAAGCAGGAGGCATCACGCTGTCAGACTTTAAGCTTTATTATAAAGCTACAACAATTGAAACAGCCTGGTACTGATATGAGAGCAGGCATATAGACCAATAGACAGTTGGACAGGATAGAGATTCCAGAAGCAAGAAGCAAAACCTCAATTTCTCCACCAACTCATCATTGACAAAACCTCCAACATCAACCACTGGCAAGAGAACCTACTCAGTAAATAGTACTAGGAAAACTGGCCCACAGAAGATTTAAACAAGACCCCTATCACTATACACAAAAATCAATTCTAAATGGATCAAATACCTAAATATAGAACTTCAAACTATAAGAACCTTAGAAAATGCAGGAGACACCCTGATGGAAACCGTAATTGGCAACCAATTTCTGATCAACTCCGAAGTGCTCATGCCATAAGAGATAGATTGACCAGTGGAGCTCATCAAACTAAGAAGCTTCTGCAAACCAAAGAAACCATTCAGGGAGTAGGGAGACAGCCCACAGACTGGGAAAAAAATATTTGTCATCTGTATATCTCACAAAGCCTAACATCTAGGATCCACAAGGAACTCAAATGTGCTGGAAATAAAAAAACAAACAGCCACATTACAAAGTGGGCAAAATATATGAATAGACAGTTCTCGAAAGAAGACATTGGAGTAACCAAAAGATACATGCTCAGCCTAACTAGTCATCAAAGAAATGCAAATTAATACCACACTGAGATACCACCTAACTCTAGTCAGGATGGTCATCATCAATAACTCAAAAAAACAACAGATGCTGGAGAGGATGCAGTGAAAAGGGAACACCTCTACACTGTTGCTAGGAGTGTAAACTAGTACAACCTCTGTGGAAAACAGTGTGCCAATTCCTAAAAGATCTAAAATTTGACCTCCCATATGACCCCATAATCCCCCTACTGGGAATATACAACAGAAGAACTCAAATCATTCTTTGAAAAAGATACCTGTACATGCATGTTTATTGCAGCATTATTTACAACAGTAAAAACACAGAACCAACCATGCTGCCCATCGAAAGAGGACTAGATAAAAAATATGGTTCATATACATGATGGAATATTACACAGTCATGAAGAAGAGCAAAATTAGGAACTTCACAGCACCTTGGATGGACTTAGAGGCTATAATACTGAGTGATCTATCACAGAAACAAAGAACCAAGTATCACATATTCTAACTCATAAGCAAACCTTGAACAACGATCATAATACTACAAGAATGAGATTGGCAGTAGTGGCCAACTGCCAAGGGAGGGCGAGGGCAGGATTGGCAACAGTGGGAAACTGCCAGAGGTAGGGGGTGCACACCTTATCAACAAGGGTACCTGCATAATGAACATTTGTATACCTAACCCTGAATTGTACCCCATATATTTAAAATTAAAAAGAAAAAAGCTTGAAGAGGCATACTGTTCAGAAAAAAAAAAGAAAATATTTATTTCAAAATGCTAATGCTGACAATGCACATAATCACACAAAAGCTCAGATGGAGATGTTCAGGAAATTAACATTGTTTCCAGACCTGCTAATACAACATTCATTCTATAGCACAAGGATCAAGAAGTAATTTCAACTTTCAAATTTCATTACTGAAGAAAAGCATTTCATAAGGCTATAGGTGCCACAGATAGTGATTCTTTTGGTGGATCTACACAAAGTAAATTAAAAACTTTCTGGAAAAAATTTATCATTCTAGATGCCATTAAGAACATTTGTGATTCATGAGAGGAGGTAAAAATATCAACATTCATGGAAAGAATCTGATTCCAAACCTCATAGATGACTTTGAGGGGTTCAATTCCTCAGTAAAGGAAGTAGCAGGAGATCTAGTAGGAATAGTAAAAGAAGGAAAATTAGAAGTGAAGCCTGAAGATATGACAAAATTGCTAAATCCTCATGATCAAATTAAATGACTGAAGATTTGCTTCTTAAAGATGAGCAAAAAAAGTGTTTTTTGGCGATGGAATCTACTACTCATAGTGAAGATGCTGTGAATATTGTTGAAACAAGTAATTTATAATATTACATAAACTTAGTTGAAAAACCAGTGGCAGCGTCTCAGAGAATTGACTTAATTTTGAAAGTTCTACTGTGGGTAAAATGCTATAAAAGAAAAATCAGCATTTCATGCTATAAAGAATTATTTTCTGAAAGGACAAATCAATAATGTGGCACACTTTACTACTGTTGTTTTATTTGAAGAAATTGCCACTGTCCCTTAGCCTTCAGCACTCACTATCCTGATCAGGCAGCAGTCATAAACATTGAGTTAAGACCCTCAACCAGCAAAATGATTAAGGTTCTCTGAAGACTCAGATGGTTGTTGGCATTTTAGCAATTTTTTTTTTTAACAAGGCATGAACTTTTTTTTGCACAAATAGACTACATTATAGTGTAAACACAACTTTTATATGCACTGAGAAGCCAATATTACCTATGACTCATTTTATTGTGATATTCACTCTGTTGCAGTGGTCTGGAACTGAACACAGAATATCTCCAAGAGTATGCCTGTAACTCTTATTATATCTATTGTTCATCTATGCATCTATCTCTCTCTCTCTATCTATCTTACTGGTTTTGTTTCTTTTCATAACATTGAGCAATATATAAGATTATTTTCTGTCTGTACTATAGAATGATAGGTATGCCAGACCAGGAAAAGAGTTTGGTTTGTTCATATCTGTGTCTACAATGCATGGAATAAAGCTTACATATTGTAAGCATTCAACAAAATATAAGTTACTTTGTAATGCAGCAGTAAGAAATACTGAATATGAAAGCTGACAGGAAAACTGACAGAATTTATTTCTGGTAGTTTTTCTTTTTCCTGTAAAGCAAAAACAGGGGTCATCTGCTCACCATAAGGGGAAGGGCAGATGGATCAAATATCTGCTAGAGAAGCTTTGAAAGCCTTTTTGCACAAACCAAGAGGCAAGAGAAGGACAATAGAATTGCCAGTCTCTGCTAAGGGTTCATCTGAGGTTGGTCAATGTGAATTTAAAGTATTACAAACTTTCCTGTTTTCTGACAGTCTCCAACAGTGCTCAGCTGCCCTGAGGCAAATGCAAAGAAAACCCCACTGGGATCAACCAAGAATGCAGAAGACAGCAGCTGATATGTGAAAAGAACAATGACTCCAAAGTTTTGGCAATAAGAATCCATTTAGTACAGAAGAAAATTGTCCAATATACCTCAGCAGGTTCTGAAAGCATGATTATATAAGCACAGAGGGTGCAGTTGAGCTCACTGTGTGGGAAGGGCAACGTGCTCAGGAGCTGGAGTCCACTGAGACATTTATGAGCTGCGAGATCATTGGCAAACTATCTAATCATTCCGATTCACAGAGTCACTGCTCTCTTTTGCTTCTATAATTTGAAACATGTATGAAAAGTTGTTTTGAGCCTGGGAATTACAGTTATTAACC
>NW_007222373.1:0-16529 GCF_000164805.1 Carlito syrichta | reverse complement strand
CATGAGGCAACAAGAGACTCATTTCACCAGAGAGGACACTCACAGACTCAAAGTAAGAGGATGGGAAACAAATTTTCAGACAAACGGAACATAAAAGAAAGCTGGAGTTGCAATCTTATTATCAGTCAAAATACCCTTTAAGCTATCAAAAATTTAAAAAGATACAGAAGGTCACTACATAATGATAAAAGATTCAATCCATCAACAAGAAATATCCATCCTAAACATATATGTACCTAACATAGGAGCACCAAATTTCATAAAGCAGCTTCTAGGCAAACTTAAATAGATATTGACTCTAACTCTATCATAGCTGGGGACTTAAATACCCCACTCAGAACCCTAGATAGATCATCAGGACAAAAAATCAGCAGGGAGATCCAGAACCTGAATGTGACTCTTGACCAAATGGACTTAACTGATACCTATAGAACACTCCTCCCAATGACTATAGAATATGCATTCTACTCATCACCACATGGAATGTACTCTAAGATAGAGAACATCTTTGGCCATAAGTCAAGCATAAACAGATTTCACAAGATTGAAATTTTTCCATGCACCTTCTCAGACCACAGTGGAATAAAAATAAATATCAACAACAAAGTTCCTCCAAAACCCACAAAGACATAGACAGTAAACAGCATGATGCTAAGCAACTCTTGGGTCAACATGGAAATCAAAATAGACACTAAAAGATACCTGGAAACAAATGAAAATGAAGAAATCTCTGGGATGCCATGAAAGCAGTAGTAACAGGGGAATTCATCTCTACAAATGCACATGAAGAAAATGCAAAGATCACAAGTTAACAGCCTAACAAGTCACTTAAGGAAGCTGGAAAAGCAAGACCATCAAAACCCTAACTTCAGCAGAAGAATCAAGATCACCAAAAAAAATGCCCAAATCTTGGACATGGAAGACAAAAAGACAATAAAGAAAAATCAATGAAACAAAAGTCTGGTTCTTTGAAAGGATAAACAAGATTGATGGTTCCCTAGTTAGAATGGACAAGAAAAATAGAGAAAATCCCAAATAAACACAATCAGAAACATAAAAGATGAAGTCACATCTGAACTTGAAGAAATACATAGGATTATCAGAGACTATTCTGTACACTTGCATGGAAACAAACTTGAAAACCTACAGGAAATGGAGGACTCTCTGACATCACACAAGATGTCAGAGAGTTGAAACAAGAAGAAATCAAGACCCTAAATAGACCAGTAACAATCAAGGAAACTGACTATGTCATAAGAAAACTACTTACAAAAAAAAAAAAAAACACCCTCGACCATATGGTTTTCCAGCAGAATTTTATAAAACATACAAGGAGGAAATGATACCAATCCTACTGAAAGTATTCTAAATGATTAAGAAAGAAGGAACTCTCCTCAAATCATTTTACAAAGCTAATATCACATTGATACCCAAGCCAGGTAAAGACCCAACAAAGAAAGAGAACTACAGGTCAATATCTTTGATGAACATAGATGCTAAAATTCTCAACAAGATCCTAGCAAAATGGGACTCAACAACACATCTCAAAAATCATCCACCATGACCAAGTAGACTTAATCCCTGGGATGCAAGGCTGGTTGGACATTCTTAAGACAGTAATGTAATTAAATACATCAACAGACATAAAAACAAAAACCACATGATTATTTCATTAGATGCAGAAAAAACTTTTGATAAAATCCAGCACCCCTTTTTGATAAAAACTCTCAAACATCTAGACATAAATGGAACATACCTCAAAATAGTAAGAGCCATATACAAGAAACCCACAGCCAGCATACTGCTAAATAGACAGATATTGGAACCATTTTCCCTGAAAACTGGAACAATACATGATGCCCACTATCACGCCTCCCCTTCAACATAGTTTTGGAAGTCCTAGCTAGAGCAATCAGAGAGAGAAGGCGATCATGGGTATCCAAATAGGAAAAGAGGAAGTCAAGTTATGTCTCTTTGCAGAAGACATGATTCTATACCTTGAAAACCCAGGAAAAACTGTCAAAAACCTCCTTGTACTGATAAAGGACTTTGGTAAGGTCTCAGGGTATAAAATAAATGTGCAAAAGGCAATCGCATTTCTATACATCAATAACAAACAGAAACCCAAATAAAAAGCACAATTCTATTCACAATAGCCACACATACACAAATGAAATACCTTGGCATCTTCCTAACCAGAGATGTGAAAGACCTTACAATGAAAACTACAAAACACTGCTCAAAGAAATCAAAGATGACACAGACAATTGGAAAAATATTCCATGCTTATGGATTGGAAGAATCAACATTGTTAATATGTGCATGCTACCCAAGGCAATCTACATATTTAATGCAATACCCATCAAATTACCAGCAACGTTCTTCTCAGACCTAGAAACAACAGTATAGAAATTCATATGGAAACATAAATGACCAAGAATAGCCAAAACAATCCTCAGGGGGTGAAAAAAAAGCAGGAGGTGTCACACTCCTAGACTTTAAACTTTATTATAAACCTACAATAATCAAAACAGCCTGGTATTGGTACAAGAATAGGAATATAGACCAATGGAATAGAATTGAGATTCCAGAAGCAATACCTCATTTTCTCAACCCTCTCATCTTCGACAAAGCTTCCACTATCAACCACTGGGGAGAGGAGAACCTATTCAGTAAATGGTGCTGGGAAAACTGTTGACCACATACAGAAGATTGAAACAGGACCCCTATCTATCTCCAAACACAAAAATCAGCTCTAAATGAATCAGAGACCTAAACATAAAACCTCAAACTATAAGAACCTTAAAAAATGCAGGAAACACTCTTAAGAAAATTGGAACTGGCAACCAATTCCTGATCAAAACCCCAAATGCCCATGTCATAAGAGGTAAGATAGACAAGTGGGACCTCATTAAACTGACAAGCTTCTGCAACCCATCAAGAGAGCAGGGAAATAGCACACAGACTGGGAAAAAAATATTTACCAACTCCTTGTCTGACAAAGGCCTAACATCTAGGATCTACAAGAACACATACATGTTGAAAAGAAAAAAACAAACAGCCCCATTACAAAGTGGACAAAAGATATGAATAGATAGTTCTCAAAAGAAGACATACAAGCAGCCAACAGATACATGAAAAAATGCTCAGCTTCACTAGTCATCAAGAAGATGCAAATTAAAACTACACTGAAATACCACCTAACTCCAGTCAGGATGACCATCACCAATAACTCAAAAAATAACAGATGTTGGAGAGGATGTGGCAATTCCATTCACAATAGTTACTGTTGGTGGGAGTGCAAACTAGTACAGTCTCTCTGGAAAACAGTGTGGCGATTCCTAAAAGTTCTAAAAATCGACCATCCATATGACCCCACAATCTCCCTACTGGGAATATACACAGAAGAACTCAAATCACTCTATAAAAAAGATACCCACACACGTATATTTATCGCAGCATTCTTCACAATAGCAAGAACATGGAACCAACTGTGCCGCCAAGCAAAAGGGACTGGATAAAAAAATGTGGTACATATACATGATGGAATATTACGCTGCCATAAAGAATAACAAAATCATGAAATTCACAGCAATCTGGATGGAATTAGAGTCTATAATACTGAGTGATTTTTCACAGAAATAAAGAATTGAGTATCACATATTCTCACTCATAAGTGGACCTTGAACCACTACCACAATACTATAAGAAAAGATTGACTGCAGTGGGAAACTACAGGGGTGCTGAGATTGACAGTAGTGGAAATCTGCCTGGGGAAGGGGGGGGCACACCTCATCAACAAGGGTACCTGCACAGTGAATATTTGTATACCCAACCCTGAAATGTACACCACAATTTTAAAATAAAAAAAATTTAAAAGTTAAAAAAATTGACTCAGGAAGAGAAATAAACAGAGCAATAAATTGCATTAAAAATTAAATCTAAATAGTACTCAAAGCTATCTATAGATTCAATGCAATACCAAATCAAAATGCCTATTATATTCTTCACAGAAATAGGAAAAAAATCTTAAATTTGTATGGAACCACAAAAGACCTCACATAACCATAACAATCCTGAGTGAAAAGAACAAAGCAGGAGGGATCTCACTAAAATATTGCTACAGTTTGGCATGTTTTATTATTCTAAATCTCATGGTGAAATTTGATTCCTGGTGTTGGAGGTGAGGTTTAATGAGAGGTGTTTAGGTCACAGAGGAGAATCACTCATTATTACATTAATGTAGCGATTAATGCATTTCTGTTTATCTTAACCTAAAATAACCTCACAAAGTTGAAAAACAATCTTAAATATAACTGGAACATAAACAGACATATAGACAAGTGAAAATGAATAGAAAATCCAGAAACAAGTCCATGCATTTACAGTTAATTAATATTTGCCGCAGGTGCCAAGAACACAAAATGGGAGGAAAAACAGTCTCATCAATAAATGACATTGGAATATTTGTGGAAGTTGTTCTATGACTGAGAGGGTTCCAAATCAATGGAGAACAAAATAGCACAGTGTGTTGGGATGTATGAAAAAAAATACCACCCCAATTTCCAATGAGAGCAAAGACACATATGTTAAAAATGAAGCTTTAACATATCTAATACCTCAATATATGGGTGAATTTCTTAAACATGACAAAATGCATGACATACACAGACAAATATTAATAAATGCCACCATATTCAAAATTAAAACTTCCATATCACAAAATAAATCACAATCAAATTTTAGACAATACAGTGTTAGAATGTATTTGCAATATGTACTACTAACAAAAATTAGCATCCTGATATTTTAAAGGACTTCTACATATCAATACCAAAATATCTTAGTCATGATACTACTCGTAACCTACAGGCAGCAACCAACCAGAAGACAGCAAGACTAATATGAATAAACACTTGAAAAATGAGGCTGCTCTGGTACATACCAGCTGAATATTACCCCTCTAAAAACCTTAAAGCAAAATCAACAAAAGATCATGTGAAAACAGAATAATATAAATTCCATTTTCCTCAGCAAATAATTAAATAAATAAATTTGAAACGAATGTTTTCCTTCAAATAGGGAATTAGTATTAAATAAAAGGAAACTCAAGCCATCTGCATGAATCACAACATTTGAGGTTGAGCAATGTGAAATTGCCAATTTTATAGAAAAAGATGGTTAATTTTAAAAAAGGAAACATGGGGATTTTATATCATTAAAACTTGTATTCTTAATTTAGCCATGGTATTGTAAATCACTAGTTTATACAGAATATTTCAACTTGTAGAGCTAAACACAGAACCTGGCTACTAACTAATAGGATTGAAACTTAAATATTACTAGAACAGATATATAGACCAGTAAAAATGAATAGAAAACCCAGAGACAAGTCCATGCATTTACAGTTAACAAATATTTGCCAAAGGGGCCAAGAACACAAAATGGGGAATAAACCATCTGGTCAATAAATGATATTGGAAAAACTGAAAATTCACCTGCAGAAGAATAAAATTGGATACTTCACCCTATATACAAAAATCAATTCAAAATAAATCAAAGACTTACATGTAAAACCTAAAAGTGGAAAACTACTAGAAGAAAACATAGAGGAAAGCTTCTTGACATTGGTCTGGGCCAAAATTTTTAGATATGACTAGAAAGTATAGGCAAAGAAAAAATAGACAAATATTATATCAAACTTAAAAATATCCTGCACAGGAAAGGAAACAACAGAGTGAAGAGGCAACCTATTAAATGGAAAAAATAAATATTTTCGAACCATACATTTGATAAGGGGTTAACATTTAAAATAATAAGGAACTTGAACAACACAATAGCAAGAAAACAAATTACTCCTTTAAAAAATGGGGAAAGACTCTGAAAAGATGTTTCTCAAAGGAAGATATGCAAATGGCCAACAGGGATATGAAGAAAATTGCTCAACATCACTAACTATCAGGGAAAAGCAAATTAAAACCACAATGAGATACTCTTCACACCTGTTAGGATGACTGTTATCAAAAAGATAAAAAATTATTGGCAAGGATGTGGAGAAAAGGGAACACTTGAATACTGTTGGTAGGAATGTAAATTAATACAGTCACTATGAAAAACAGTATGGAAGTTTCTCACAAAACAGAAATTAGAACTGCCATGTGATTCAGAAATTTCTTTCTAGGTATATATCCAAAGGAAATGAAAACAGTATGTTGAAGAGTTAGCTGCACTCCCACATTTACTGCAACATTATACATAATAAACAAGGTGTGGAACCAACCTAAGTGTTCATCAGTGGATGAGATTTAAAAATGTATCTATACATAATGGAACACTATGTGGCCTAGATAAGGATATCCTGTCATTTGAGACAGTATGGTTGAACCTGGAGAACATTATGCTAAGTAAAATGAACCAGATATAGGAAGACAAATACTGCATGATCTCACTTATTCGTGAAATCTCAAAAAGTCAAATTTATAAAAACCAAAATTAGAATGGTGCTTACCAGGGCTTAGGAAAAGTGGAGAATTGTGAAGACATTGGTTATAGGATACAAAATTTCAGTTAGATGGGAAGAATAGGTTCAGGAAATGTATTGATACAACATGGTGACCATAGCTGAAAACAATGTATTGTGTACTTGAAAATGCAAAAGAGAAGGTTTTAACAATGAGGTAAGGCATATATTAATTAGCTTGATTTAGTCATTTTACAATGTATCATATGTTAAAACATCATGTTGTACACTATACATATAGGTAATTTTTATTTCTTCATTAAATTAAAATGAACAACCTTAAATAAAAGTGCTCTCACTTTCTAAAATTAAGCACTGTTTGTATTTAATAGATAAAAACTGGCAGATCAAAATAAAGAAATGAACTGTATATTATTTTATGCTTTGTCAACAATCAGTTGGTTGTAATTATTTGGGCTTATTTCTGGCTTCTCTATACTTTTCCACTGGTCCACGTGTCATCTCGTATACCAGTACCATGTTGTTTTGGGTACTAAAACCTTGGCGTATAATTTGAAATCAGGTAATGTGATGCCTCCTGCTTTGTTAATTTTGCTTAGGATTGCTTTGACTATTCTGGCTCTTTTTTGGTTCCTTATGAATTTTAGAAATTTTTTTTTCTAATTCTGTGAAAAATGAATGTAGTTTGATTAGGGTTGTGTTGAATCTGTTGATTATTTGGGTAATATGGCCACTTTAACAATGTTGATTCTTCCAGTCCATGAGCATGGGATATGGAAATCGGTCTGAAGTTTTCTCAAAGAATGAAAAGTAGAGCTACCATCTGATTCAGCAGTCCTACTACTTGCTGTCTACCCCAAAGAACAGAGGTTGTTTTACAAAATGACACCTGCACCCGTACATTTATTGTAGCAAAATTTGCACTTGCAAAGATGTGGAATCAACCTAAATGCCAATCAGTTGATCAGTGGAGAATGAAAATATGATAGATGTATGTATACAAACCATGGAATACTATTCAGACATGAAAAGTAATAAAATAATGTCTTTTTCAACAACTTGTATGGAATTGGAGACCATCACCCCAAGTGAAGGAATGCAGTCACAGAAAAACGAATGCCGCCTGTTCTCACTTATAAGTGAAAGCTAAACAAAGAATTTGCAAAGGCATAAAGAGTGGTATAATGGACATTGATGACTCAGAAGGCAGAGGGTGGGCTGCAAGTTAGGAGTGAAAAATCATGTATTGAGTACAATATACACAGGTGGGGGTGGAAGGTTACACTTAAAGCCCACCTTTATTCGCCACTATACAGTGCATCCATGTAATCAAAAATTATTTTTACTCTCTAAAGCCATTGAAATAAATCTTTTTAAAAAAACGATTCCAGGGCTCTAAGATCCAGAGGTTTGAAACACCCTTGTAATGCCTCCCTTAAGCTATTATGCTGATTATTGATAATAAATAAAGAACCACCTACCTTGTTCTATAAAAAAAGAAACCCAAATAATAAAAAAAGGAAAACGTACTCAAACTTCCTTAGTTCTTTTGCCTACTTTCTTCCCTCGCGTGTAATCTTCCATTCTCCTTCCTTTTCCACTTCCCTCCCTTTTCCTTCTTCGCTTTCATTTCTCCTTTCCTTCTTTTAGTATTGAAGATAACATTTAAAATGTTGACAACTATTAATACTTATTTATAGCAACATATATTTTGTTCTTGTACTTGATATATCTTTCAAATTTCTTTAGGAAAAAGAAAATTTTAAAAAGTATTACCTTTGCCTCCTTTACAGTGAATCACTGCGACATTGTTTCTATCTTGAGCTATCCACTTTATTATATACTTGGAGAACGCCACCATTTCGCTAATTTCAAATGTAAAATTTTTAGTTAAATTAAAATGTTTTCAATAAGTCAACCCCAATGTATTTAGCCCTCTTCTGACAGTCAACTTTGCATAAAACTTACTCCAGAGTGGGGACATTGTGATCATCAATCTCTATTCTACAGACCTTATCATGGAATTTCTTAGGATCATAGTCTCTTTCACCTAAAATAAATAACAGATATCATCTCTCTCTACCTAATAACACAGTAAATCATAAAGTTATTAATAAGTTAAAATTTTTTCTTAGAAATTATTTATGCACTCTCAATCGAAGCATTCTGAGTGCATTCAGTTGTTCTAAAACAAAGTGCCTCAAAAAAAATAGGGATAGTAGTGGTTTGTTCATCTCAGGCCACCTCAACTCAACTTATTATTAGCTGATTAACTTTACTTAATAGGCCTTGTTTTTAACTTTCTAGTAGACTACTCATTATACTATTGTAGGGTAGTTAGAAACCATGCAGACAGCTAAATGTAGCTAACCGAAACACATGCCCTTGAAAATGTCTATTTAATATAAAGGTAGAGAAAGATATTAGGGAGACAGTGAAAAACTGGGGTAAAAGGTATTTTCCACAGGTTTTTTGTATGTTTGGTTGTTTCTCAAACAGAGTCCTGCTCTCATCACCACCCACTGCTAGTGAATTAGAGGACACATTTGTTAAATTGTCTATGTCCTCATAATGCAATTTGGCATGAATAAATGATATGGAGATTTTCTTAAACTTTCTACCACTATAGCACATGGTCCCTAAGATGATTTATCTCCATTACAGCCTCTTTGGTCCTGCTGGGCCTGCTTCCCTCATAGGGTCCTTTGTGCTGTTTGGCTAAAACTTTCTATCATATGGGGCTAGCACAACATGGGGAATTTTGAATTCTCTCCTCACTACCACCAAATACTTATGATTAAATTCAATATACACATGAAATTATCTTCTAACTTGCAGTAATATTTTCTATCTACAATAACAAAATATTGAGTCTTGTACATACTACATAGATTGCAAACAAGATAATGGTTTGCATGTTTTGCATCCAAGAACTGCACGACATCCTAAAAAAAGACAGATATACATCTTACATAGCCACATGACACTTACATAAGCCATTTCCTAGGAGTAGCCTAAAATGGTTATTACTTCTATTCACTTGTCTGTCAATGCCATCTTCTAGGGGAGATTCAGGGAGTATGAGGTATGTAAATTCCAAGTCATGTCTAATCTGTGGTTTTCAAATAAAATATGTTTGGCTACTCAGATTAGCATCTACTGTAAATCACAATGTTTAATGGTACTAGAAAAAAGAAATGAGCTAGTTAACCAGTTTTAAGTAAATTTGTTCCTAATTATTAATTGATTGTTAATAGATTTTTTTAATATTCATTGGTTCTTTTAAAAATCTAATTTTTTAAATCTAGACATTATAGTTTACCTAAGCACTGCATAAATTAATAATCCAATCACTGCACAAAATACATTCTATAATTGCATGTGTGTATGATAAAGATAAACATCAAATTTTAGATTAGTGGCAGCAATATGAAGAGTTTTGAGGCTCATTTGTGTTTTCTTATTTTCTAAAATAAGTATATACATGTACTTGTGTGTGTTATATATATGGTATGTGTGTGTGCATAACCTTTAAAGTAACAAATACTGGTCATTATTTAAAATGTAGTTAATACCACCATATTGATACAATATTTGCAAGAAATGAATCCATTTGAAACAGACATGTGTATGCACACATGTGCACACATGCACACACACGTATCTGTGTGCAACAACAAAAATGAGTGTCACAAAATTTCAAAAGGTGATTCACATAGTAACTTCAAAGCAATGTTTACTGTCTCAATCTTGAGAGAAAGAAAATTAAGTTATCGAAGTGATCATTTTGTTAAACTGGTTATTCCTCTCAGGAAGAAATAAGTAAAAAGTTCAGCAATCTGGTCTGCATAGAATAGATGGAAAAGTATAAAATGCATTATGTACTTCAAAAATTCATGTAATCTCTTACATGAAATCTTTGTGGATTTAGAAATCAAATATTAAAAAAACTACAATATCTGTAAGAAATTTAAGTGAATATTAACCAATTCTTTGAATGAGGAACTAAGTGTTAATCAATAAAAAATTAATAGCTTTAGGTTTGGCATCATAAATTTTGAAATTTCTGTTTTAAAATGTCATAATAAACAAGGGAAAAGATTCTTCAATAAAATTGACTGAATGGATACTATGCCTACTATAACAACTTAATAACTCATAAACACCAACTTAAGTAGTAGTCCCTTACCCTATAGATAGATGAGCCCAAAACATAAATAATCCATAAAAGAGAAAATCCAACCAGATAATAACATACATAGGTAAATATTCAGCCTTCACCAATAAAGAAGTGAAAACAACAACATGCCATTTGAACTCAGGAATTAGCCCTTTTCTTTTTACTGAGAAAATCCAATGCCAGCAAATATGGTATGAAAATAAAAGCTTTTGTTTCTTTATTAATAATACAATAATACTATTGCCCTTGGATTTGCCAATATATATTAAGAATTCTGAAAACATTCATACCCTGAGGGTAATATCACTCTGAAGATTCTACCCAGAAAAAGCCTTATGCTCAAAGATATTTGTCACTGTGTTATTGATAATAATGACACCTAAATGTCCAATATTAGTGGTTAATTACAGCTCTAATGAAAGATTAGGAAACCATTAGAATACTGTCCTGTTCTTCATTCTCTCAACAATCAAATATTGCACAACAGTAAATTTATGCGCAGCCTTCTTTAGTATACTCATGCAGAAGAACAGTCAGTATTTACTTTATGTTGAAAATGAATTTACCTACAGGGTTGAGCTTCAAGGATTATTTAAAATTAAAATTCATTCAATTAATTGATTTATAATAAGCTACTTAAAAAAATAAAATTTGGAAACTTTCTTAAGAGTATCACAATTATTTTGCCTTTTTGATAGCTCTAGCAATTCTCATATGTTAGTCATAGTTTCAATATATAAGCATGTGAATTATAGAATTTCATGCTGGTTTCCAGATTGTGTTTGACTATGCACAATTGAACTTTAACTCTCTCATATACACACACATATGCATAATCTATATTATTTATATTTGTAAATGTTTAATGTGTAATTATACATTATATGTAGATTATATATAACATATATGGTATGTATTCAATATAAATAAGTGTTCTTTTTTAATATATATTTTTATTTTAAAGTTGTGGGGTACAGTAAAGGGTTAGGTATACAAATATTCATTGTGTAGTTACCCTTGTTGATGAGGTGTGCCCCCTTTTCCCCAGACAGATATTGACTACTGTTAATCCCACCTCCCTTTCTCTCCCTGTCCCCCTGCCATAGTTTCCCGCCACTGTCAATCCTTTCCTTATAGTATTACAGTAGTTGTTCAAGGTCCACTTATGAGTGAGAACATGTGATGCTCAGATCTTTGTTTCTGTGAGAGATCACTCAGTATTATAAACTCTAAATTCGATCCAGGTTACTGTGAAAATTCATAATTTGTTCTTTTTTATGGCTGCGTAATATCCCATTGTGTTTATATACGACATTTTCTTAATCCAGTTCTCTTTTGATGGACAGCATGGTTGGTTCCATGATCTTGCTATTGTGAACAATGCTGCAATAAACATATGTGTGCAGGTATCTTTTTTATAGAATGATTTGAGTTCTTCAGGGTATATTCCCAGTAGGGGGATTGTGGGGTCATATGGAAGGTCGATTTTTAGAGCTTTTAGGGATCACCACACTGATTTCCACAGAGGCTGTACTAGTTTATACTCCCACCAACAGTGTAGAAGTGTTCCCTTTTCACCACACCCTCTCCACTATCTGTTATTTTTTGAGTTATTGATAATGGCTATTCTGACTGGAGCTAGGTGGTATCGCAGTGTAGTTTTAATTTGCGTCTCCTTGATGACTAGTGAGGTTGAACATTTCTTCATGTATCTGTTGGCCGCTCATATGTCTCCTTTTGAGAAGTGTCTGTTCATATCTTTTGCCACTTTGTAATGGGGTTGTTTGTTTTTTTCTTTTCAGCATGTTTGAGTTCCTTGTAGGTCTTTGATGTTAGGTCTTTGACAGACATGGAGTTAGCAAATATTTTTTCCCAGTCTGTGGGCTCTCGCCCTGCTCTCTTGATGCTTTCTTTGGCTTTGCAGAAGCTTGTTAGTTTAATGAGGTCCCACTTGTCTATCTTATCTCTTATGGCCTGTGCATTCCGGGATTTACTCAGGAACTGGATACCAGTTCCAACTTCCTTAAGGGTGTGTCCTGCATTTTCTAAAGTTCTTATGGTTTGAGGTTTTACATTTAGGTCTCTGATCCATTTAGAGTTAATTTTTGTGTATGGGGATAGATAGGGCACCTGTTTGAATCTTCTGCATGTGGTCAGCCAGTTTTCCCAGTACCATTTACTGAATAGGTTCTCCTCTCCCCAGTGGTGGGTGGTGGAGGCTTTGTTGAAGATGAGTTGGTTGAGAAATTGAGGTTTTCCTTCTGGGATCTCAATTCTATTCCATTGGTCTATATGTCTGTTCTTGTACCAATACCAGGCTGTTTTGATTATTGTAGATTTATAGTAAAGTTTAAAGTCTGGTAGTGTGATACCTCCTGGTTTTTGTTTTGTTTTGTTTTGTTTGCTAAAGAGTGTTCTGGCTATTCTTGGTCATCTGGCTATTCTTGGTCATATGAATTCCTGTACTGTGTTTTCCAGATCTGAGAAGCATGTTGCTGGTAATTTGATGGGTATTGCATTAAATCTGTAGATTACCTTAGTTAAGATAGACGTCTTCACAATGTTGATTCTTCCAATCCATGAGCATGGGATGTTTTTCCACTTGTTTGTGTCATCTTTCATTTCTTTGAGCAGTGTTTTGTAGTTTTCATTGTAAAGGTCTTTCACGTCTCTGGTTAGGAAGATGCCAAGGTATTTCATTTTTTTGTGTGGCTATTGTGAATGGAATTGTGCTTTGTATTTGGGTTTCTGTTTGTTTATTATTGGTGTAAAGAAATGTGATTGTCTTTTGCACATTTTTTCCATACCTGAGACTCTGCCAAAGTCCTTTATCAGTGCAATGAGGTTTTGATAGATTCTCTTGGGTTTACAAGGTATACAATCATATTGTCTGCAAAGAGAGATAACTTGACTTCCTCTTTTCCTATTTGGATACCCCTGATTGCCTTCTCTTTTCTGATTGCTCTAGCCAGGACATCCAGTACTATACTGAGCAGGAGGGGTGAGAGTGAGCATCCTTGTCTTGTTTCAGTTTTTAGGATAAATGGTTCCAATTTTGGTCTGTTTAGGAGTACTGGCTGTGGATTTCTCATAGATGGCTTTTACTATTTTGAGGTATGTTCAACATATGCCTAGATGTTTGAGGGTTTTTATCAAGAAGGAGTGCTGGATTTTATCAAAAGCTTTTTCTGCATCTAATGATATAATCATGTGGTTTTTGTTTTGACATCTGTTGATGTATTTAATTACATTTATGGTCTTATGAATGTTGAACCAGCCTTGCATCCCAGGGATGATGCCTACTTGGTCAAGATGGATGATTTTTGAGATGTGTTTTTGAATACGGTTTGCTAGGATCTTGTTGAGAATTTTAGCATCTATGTTCATCAAAGATATTGGCCTGTAGTTCTCTTTCTTTTTGGGGTCTTTACCTGGCTTGAATATTAATGTGATGTTAGCTTCATAAAATGATTTGGGGAGAGTTTCAACTTTCTCAATCGCCTGGAATACTTTCAGTAGGATTGGTATTTGTCCCTCCTTAAATGTCTTATAGAATTCTGCTGGAAAACCATCTGGTCCTGGGCTTTTTATTTGTAAGTAGTTTTCTTATAATATAGTCAATTTCCATGATGGTTATTGGTCTAATTAGGGCCTCAATTTCTTCTTGTTTCAACCTAGTCAGGTTGGGTGATGTCATAAAGTCCTCCTTTTTTTAAGGTTTTCAAGTTTGTTTCCATACAAGTGTACATAGTAGTCTCTAATGATCTTTTGTATTTCTTCAGGGTCAGATGTGGCTTCATCCTTTGTGTTTCTGATTGTGTTTATTTGGACTTTTTCTCTCTTTTTCTTGGTCTAGCTAGGGACCATTGATCTTGTTTATCCTTTCAAAGAACCAGCTTTTTGTTTTGTTGATTTTTTGTATTATCTTTTTGTCTTCTTATGTCTTGGATTTGGGCTTTTATTTTGGTGATCTGGATTCTTTTGCTGAAATTAGGATTTTGGTGGTCTTGCTTTTCCAGCTTCCTTCGGTGACTTGTTAGGCTGTTAATTTGTGATCCTTCCATTTTCTTCATGTGCATTTGTAGAGATATGAATTTCCCTCTCACTACAGCTTTCATGGTATCCCAGAGATTTTGGTAAGATATTTCTCATTTCATTTGTTTCAGGTATCTTTAATCTCTGTTTTGATTCATCATTGACCCAGGAGTTGTTTAGCATCATGCTGTTAGTGTCCATGTCTTTGTGGGTTTTAGGGTAACTTTGTTGGTGTTGATGTTTATTTTTATTCCACTGTGGTCCGAGAAGTTGCATGGAAGAATTTTGATCTTTTGAAATTTGTTTATGCTTGATTTATGTCAAGGATGTGATCAATTTTAGAGTGCATTTCATGCGGTGATGAGTAGGATGTATATTCTGTGGTCATTGCATGGAGTGTTCTGTAGGTATCAATTAAGTCTATTTGGCCAAGAGTCACATTGAGGTTCCGGATATAATTGCTGATTTTTTGCCCTGATGATCTGTCTAGGGTTGTGAGTGGGTACTAAAGTCCCCAGCTATGATAATGTTAGCATCAATATCTTTTTTGAGTATACCTAGAAGCTGCTTTATGAAAGCTGGCACTTCTATGTTGGGTGTATATATGTTTAGGATGGATATTTCTTGTTGATGGATTGAACCTTTCATCATTATGTAGTGGCCTTTTGTATCTTTTTTTTTTTTTTTGATAGCTTAAAGGGTATTTTGTCTGAGATTAAGATCGTGACTCCTCCTTTCTTTTGTGTTCCGTTTGCCTGAAATGTTCTTTTCCATCCTCTTACTTTGAATCTGTGAATGTCCTTTCTAGTGAGATGAGTCTATTGGAGGTGATATATTGTTGCCTGGTGATATTTTATCTGTCTTGCCATTCTCTGTCTTTTCAGTGGTGCATTACGTCCATTCATATTCAGGCTAATTATTGAAATGTGAGAGTTGATCCCTATCATAAGGTTCTTATAGAATTTTTGTTGTTGTTCCTGTTTGTTTGTTGTCTTTCTTTTGGTTTGGAGTTGGTTCGTGTGTGTTTTTAATCTTTTTCCTATACTCTTGTGAAGAACTTTGTTATTCTTTTTTCCTTTTCTTCTGTGTTTAATACTTTCTTAAGTGTTTTTTGTAGAGGTGGTCTGGTGGCAGTCTAAGTTCTTAGGGATTGGATCTGGGAAACATTTTCATTCTCCCTTACTGATGAAGCTTAGCTTGGCTGGGTAGGTTATTCTTGGTTGTAATTGTTTATCTTTTAGAACTTTGAAGATAGGGCCCCAAGCTCTTCTAGCCTTAAGGGTTTCTGTAGATAAATCTGCTGCTATCCTAATTGGTCTTCCATGGTAGGTAATGTGACCTTTTTCTCTTTCTGCCTTTAGGATTCTTTCCTTTATACCTACTTCGTTTAGGCAAATTATTATGTGTCTGGGATTTGGTCTTGTCAATTTTTGTCTTACAGGGGTTCTCTGAATCTCTTGTGTTTGAATTTTCACATCACTGATGAGATGAGGGAAGTTTTCTTGAATAATTCCATGAAATGTTTGTTCCAAGGTGGCCTCTGTCTCTCTGTTTCAGGAAGTTCAATTACTCAGTTTAGGTCTCTTGAAGTAATCACTCATCTCTTGAAGGTTTTGTTCTGTCTTTTTAATAAAGCTTCTTGTCTATGTTTTTGACAGTTTGGTTGAGTTCTATATTTTGATCCACAACCTCTGAGATTCTCTCTTCTGCTTGGCTAATTTTCTTTCCATGCTTGTCAGTTTGTTATTTATTTCATTCACAGTATTCTTTACCACTGTTATCTCAGTTATCAACTCCTTCCTAGTTTCCTCTTGTCTCTCCTCAATTCTTTTT
>NW_007222372.1:0-665 GCF_000164805.1 Carlito syrichta | reverse complement strand
TTCTGGGATCTCAATTCTAATCCATTGGTCTATATGTCTGATCTTGTACCAATACCAGGCTGTTTTGATTATTGTAGATTTATAGTAAAGTTTAAAGTCTGGTAGTGTGATACCTCCTGGTTTTTGTTTTGTTTTGTTTTGTTTGCTAAAGAGTGTTCTGGCTATTCTTGGTCATCTGGCTATTCTTGGTCATATGAATTCCTGTACTGTGTTTTCCAGATCTGAGAAGCATGTTGCTGGTAATTTGATGGGTATTGCATTAAATCTGTAGATTACCTTAGTTAAGATAGACGTCTTCACAATGTTGATTCTTCCAATCCATGAGCATGGGATGTTTTTCCACTTGTTTGTGTCATCTTTCATTTCTTTGAGCAGTGTTTTGTAGTTTTCATTGTAAAGGTCTTTCACGTCTCTGGTTAGGAAGATGCCAAGGTATTTCATTTTTTTGTGTGGCTATTGTGAATGGAATTGTGCTTTGTATTTGGGTTTCTGTTTGTTTATTATTGGTGTAAAGAAATGTGATTGTCTTTTGCACATTTTTTCCATACCCTGAGACTCTGCCAAAGTCCTTTATTAGTGCAATGAGGTTTTTGATAGATTCTCTTGGGTTTACAAGGTATACAATCATATTGTCTGCAAAGAGAGATAACTTGACTTCCTCTTTT
>NW_007222371.1:0-788 GCF_000164805.1 Carlito syrichta | reverse complement strand
GGCTTTGTTGAAGATGAGTTGGTTGAGAAATTGAGGTTTTCCTTTCTGGGATCTCAATTCTATTCCATTGGTCTATATGTCTGTTCTTGTACCAATACCAGGCTGTTTTGATTATTGTAGATTTATAGTAAAGTTTAAAGTCTGGTAGTGTGATACCTCCTGGTTTTTGTTTTGTTTTGTTTTGTTTGCTAAAGAGTGTTCTGGCTATTCTTGGTCATCTGGCTATTCTTGGTCATATGAATTCCTGTACTGTGTTTTCCAGATCTGAGAAGCATGTTGCTGGTAATTTGATGGGTATTGCATTAAATCTGTAGATTACCTTAGTTAAGATAGACGTCTTCACAATGTTGATTCTTCCAATCCATGAGCATGGGATGTTTTTCCACTTGTTTGTGTCATCTTTCATTTCTTTGAGCAGTGTTTTGTAGTTTTCATTGTAAAGGTCTTTCACGTCTCTGGTTAGGAAGATGCCAAGGTATTTCATTTTTTTGTGTGGCTATTGTGAATGGAATTGTGCTTTGTATTTGGGTTTCTGTTTGTTTATTATTGGTGTAAAGAAATGTGATTGTCTTTTGCACATTTTTTCCATACCCTGAGACTCTGCCAAAGTCCTTTATTAGTGCAATGAGGTTTTTGATAGATTCTCTTGGGTTTACAAGGTATACAATCATATTGTCTGCAAAGAGAGATAACTTGACTTCCTCTTTTCCTATTTGGATACCCCTGATTGCCTTCTCTTTTCTGATTGCTCTAGCCAGGACATCTAGTACTATACTGAGCAGGAGGGG
>NW_007222370.1:0-3385 GCF_000164805.1 Carlito syrichta | reverse complement strand
GAGAAGCATGTTGCTGGTAATTGATGGGTATTGCATAAATCTTAGATTACCTTAGTTAAGATAGACGTCTCACAATGTGATCTCCAATCCATGAGCATGGGATGTTTTCCACTTGTTTGTGTCATCTTTCATTTCTTTGAGCAGTGTTTTGTAGTTTTCATTGTAAAGGTCTTTCACGTCTCTGGTTAGGAAGATGCCAAGGTATTTCATTTTTTTGTGTGGCTATTGTGAATGGAATTGTGCTTTGTATTTGGGTTTCTGTTTGTTTATTATTGGTGTAAAGAAATGTGATTGTCTTTTGCACATTTTTTCCATACCCTGAGACTCTGCCAAAGTCCTTTATCAGTGCAATGAGGTTTTTGATAGATTCTCTTGGGTTTACAAGGTATACAATCATATTGTCTGCAAAGAGAGATAACTTGACTTCCTCTTTTCCTATTTGGATACCCCTGATTGCCTTCTCTTTTCTGATTGCTCTAGCCAGGACATCCAGTACTATACTGAGCAGGAGGGGTGAGAGTGAGCATCCTTGTCTTGTTCCAGTTTTTAGGATAAATGGTTCCAATTTTGGTCTGTTTAGGAGTACTGGCTGTGGATTTCTCATAGATGGCTTTTACTATTTTGAGGTATGTTCAACATATGCCTAGATGTTTGAAGGTTTTTATCAAGAAGGAGTGCTGGATTTTATCAAAAGCTTTTTCTGCATCTAATGATATAATCATGTGGTTTTTGTTTTGACATCTGTTGATGTATTTAATTACATTTATGGTCTTATGAATGTTGAACCAGCCTTGCATCCCAGGGATGATGCCTACTTGGTCAAGATGGATGATTTTTGAGATGTGTTTTTGAATACGGTTTGCTAGGATCTTGTTGAGAATTTTAGCATCTATGTTCATCAAAGATATTGGCCTGTAGTTCTCTTTCTTTTTGGGGTCTTTACCTGGCTTGAATATTAATGTGATGTTAGCTTCATAAAATGATTTGGGGAGAGTTTCAACTTTCTCAATCGCCTGGAATACTTTCAGTAGGATTGGTATTTGTCCCTCCTTAAATGTCTTATAGAATTCTGCTGGAAAACCATCTGGTCCTGGGCTTTTTATTTGTAAGTAGTTTTCTTATAATATAGTCAATTTCCATGATGGTTATTGGTCTAATTAGGGCCTCAATTTCTTCTTGTTTCAACCTAGTCAGGTTGGGTGATGTCATAAAGTCCTCCTTTTTTTAAGGTTTTCAAGTTTGTTTCCATACAAGTGTACATAGTAGTCTCTAATGATCTTTTGTATTTCTTCAGGGTCAGATGTGGCTTCATCCTTTGTGTTTCTGATTGTGTTTATTTGGACTTTTTCTCTCTTTTTCTTGGTCTAGCTAGGGACCATTGATCTTGTTTATCCTTTCAAAGAACCAGCTTTTTGTTTTGTTGATTTTTTGTATTATCTTTTTGTCTTCTATGTCTTGGATTTGGGCTTTTATTTTGGTGATCTGGATTCTTTTGCTGAAATTAGGATTTTGGTGGTCTTGCTTTTCCAGCTTCCTTAGGTGGCTTCTTAGGCTGTTAATTTGTGATCCTTCCATTTTCTTCATGTGCATTTGTAGAGATGTGAATTCCCCTCTCACTACAGCTTTCATGGTATCTCAGAGATTTTGGTAAGATATTTCTTCATTTTCATTTGTTTCCAGGTATCTTTTAATCTCTGTTTTGATTTCATCATTGACCCAGGAGTTGTTTAGCATCATGCTGTTTAGTGTCCATGTCTTTGTGGGTTTTAGGGTAACCTTGTTGGTGTTGATGTTTATTTTTATTCCACTGTGGTCCGAGAAGTTGCATGGAAGAATTTTGATCTTTTGAAATTTGTTTATGCTTGATTTATGTCAAGGATGTGATCAATTTTAGAGTGCATTTCATGCGGTGATGAGTAGGATGTATATTCTGTGGTCATTGCATGGAGTGTTCTGTAGGTATCAATTAAGTCTATTTGGCCAAGAGTCACATTGAGGTTCCGGATATAATTGCTGATTTTTTGCCCTGATGATCTGTCTAGGGTTGTGAGTGGGTACTAAAGTCCCCAGCTATGATAATGTTAGCATCAATATCTTTTTTGAGTATACCTAGAAGCTGCTTTATGAAAGCTGGCACTTCTATGTTGGGTGTATATATGTTTAGGATGGATATTTCTTGTTGATGGATTGAACCTTTCATCATTATGTAGTGGCCTTTTGTATCTTTTTTTTTTTTTTTGATAGCTTAAAGGGTATTTTGTCTGAGATTAAGATCGTGACTCCTCCTTTCTTTTGTGTTCCGTTTGCCTGAAATGTTCTTTTCCATCCTCTTACTTTGAATCTGTGAATGTCCTTTCTAGTGAGATGAGTCTATTGGAGGTGATATATTGTTGCCTGGTGATATTTTATCTGTCTTGCCATTCTCTGTCTTTTCAGTGGTGCATTACGTCCATTCATATTCAGGCTAATTATTGAAATGTGAGAGTTGATCCCTATCATAAGGTTCTTATAGAATTTTTGTTGTTGTTCCTGTTTGTTTGTTGTCTTTCTTTTGGTTTGGAGTTGGTTCGTGTGTGTTTTTAATCTTTTTCCTATACTCTTGTCAAGAACTTTGTTATTCTTTTTTCCTTTTCTTCTGTGTTTAATACTTTCTTAAGTGTTTTTTGTAGAGGTGGTCTGGTGGCAGTCTAAGTTCTTAGGGATTGGATCTGGGAAACATTTTCATTCTCCCTTACTGATGAAGCTTAGCTTGGCTGGGTAGGTTATTCTTGGTTGTAATTGTTTATCTTTTAGAACTTTGAAGATAGGGCCCCAAGCTCTTCTAGCCTTAAGGGTTTCTGTAGATAAATCTGCTGCTATCCTAATTGGTCTTCCATGGTAGGTAATGTGACCTTTTTCTCTTTCTGCCTTTAGGATTCTTTCCTTTATACCTACTTCGTTTAGGCAAATTATTATGTGTCTGGGATTTGGTCTTGTCAATTTTTGTCTTACAGGGGTTCTCTGAATCTCTTGTGTTTGAATTTTCACATCACTGATGAGATGAGGGAAGTTTTCTTGAATAATTCCATGAAATGTTTGTTCCAAGGTGGCCTCTGTCTCTCTGTTTCAGGAAGTTCAATTACTCAGTTTAGGTCTCTTGAAGTAATCACTCATCTCTTGAAGGTTTTGTTCTGTCTTTTTAATAAAGCTTCTTGTCTATGTTTTTGACAGTTTGGTTGAGTTCTATATTTTGATCCACAACCTCTGAGATTCTCTCTTCTGCTTGGCTAATTTTCTTTCCATGCTTGTCAGTTTGTTATTTATTTCATTCACAGTATTCTTTACCACTGTTATCTCAGTTATCAACTCCTTCCTAGTTTCCTCTTGTCTCTCCTCAATTCTTTTT
>NW_007222369.1:0-879 GCF_000164805.1 Carlito syrichta | reverse complement strand
AATTTTGGCTTTCACTAATCCTTCCTGTTTCATCCCCAATACAACAAAACACACAAAATGTCCACAAAAAAATCTTATCAATTAATTTCTCACTGTCCACTGTAGCTCTCTCCTAGCTGGACATCTGATTTGAAAAGCATAATAGCTATAAATGTAGGTTAAATAGGAGTTACAGTCAATCTCCTGGAGTCGCACCCTGCAATTTCAGTAGTAGAATCCTTCGAAGTACTTCTTTTTTCTCCTTGCTGTGATTTCTGCTTTTGCGATCTCCTCTTTTCTGAGCAGGGGCTCTCTGGGCTCCTTGCTCCGTCTCCCCTGTGCCTCAACCGTAACATCCAGAGCACAGCAGAGAGACAGTCCCTACAGCTATTTAGTGTCCAATCCATTTTTGACCTGATTAAGAAAGTATATTGATATACTTAATAAGAGAAGGAAGACATCTTTTTCTTTAACCTTTATAATTAGTGGCTAAAGCAAGGCGGTATTGCCTTTTATCCTTTCTAGTCTTGATTTTCTATTGAATCTCAAGTGAAACAGAGCCTCTTATGCTTTTGTGATACTTTAAAAATTAAGCTTAAAGGAAAAAAAAACCTAAAAGAAATATTGTGTGGAAAGTTATTCATCTTTACTTTTTAGAAGCCTCAGATGATTTGACTGTTTCAATAGGATTTTCTTTCAATATTATCCTATTCACAAGGGCTAAAAGAATTCCTTGGTATCCCAAATTGATTGAATCCTATATAACCAAAGAATGGCTAGCTTTATGTCATGGCAGACATTTGTTCAGTATCAACAGGTGCCAGGCACATTGTTTGTTGGCATTGGGGAAACAAATATATATATATATCCCATATTCATATCCTTAAAGATCTCACGGCA
>NW_007222368.1:0-708 GCF_000164805.1 Carlito syrichta | reverse complement strand
CTGGAGGAAATGCATCAAAATTGAGTCCTGAAAATGTAAGCAGGCAAAAAAGAAAAGAAAATGCAGAGAATTGCATGCAGAGACAACTAGAAAAGAGAGAAAATACGAATTAGGCATCTTCAGAAAGCTGAGAGTGACTAAATTGAGCCAGAAAGCAACAAGTTAACCAAATGTGATTAGAGAGGTACAGAGGGACAAAACCATGAGAAACAATTTTAAGTTACATTAAGGTGTTTGTTTGGACCATATTCTGAACATAGCAAGGATTCATGTGCATTTAATCAAAATCATTCTGGCTTCACTATAGAGACTAAGTCTGAAAGGCACAGAGCAGAAGCGAGGGCAACTGTAGTCGTCCAAGTAAGATGTTACAGAGAGCCGGGCTCCGTGGCTCAGCCTGTAATCCCGCGCCTTTGGGAGGCTGGGGTGAGTGGATTGCCTGAGCCCGTGGGTTTGAGACCCTCCTGGGCAGCGAGACCTCATCTCTACAATAAATCAAACAATCAGCTGGGCGTGGTAGCGCATGCCTGTAATTGTGGCTACTGGGAAGGCTGAGGCGGAAGGATTGCCAGAGCCCAGCAGTTCGAGGCTGTGGTGGCCGGGAGCGGCCACTGCACTCCAATCTGGTCAACAGAGTGAGACTCCAACTCAAAAAAAAAAAAAAAAAAAAAAGTTACAGAGTAGTTGCCAAGTGAGATGCTGTAGAGT
>NW_007222367.1:0-1246 GCF_000164805.1 Carlito syrichta | reverse complement strand
GAACCCGCAGGCTCAGGCAATTCACTCACCTCAGCCTCCCAAAGGCGCGGGATTACAGGCTGAGCCACCGAGCCCGGCTATCTTTGGTTTTTTATATAACAAATAATTATTGTATAACTACTGTATGCCTAGCACTTTGATCAAGAAATACAAAGTATTGGGGATATAATAATGAATGAAATATAGTTAATTAACTCAGCAACTAATTATTTAGGGAGACAAACTTGTATAGAATTACTTTAGGAATATACAAGGTATTCAAATAATCACAAAAATGAGTAAAACAAATTCCGGCCTATATATTAGAAGCCCATGAGTAGATTACTGAGGAATATTCTTAAATGTCAAATCTAAAGTATTATCTTTCATATAGCATTGCTCACAGAAAATCAGTCCAAATAATTATTCCTGTTAAAACACTCCTCTAGGAATTTAATTTGCTATGAATAAAAGACTTATGTTGTTACCAATAAATATGAAGTATTCTTGTCTGCACTCCTATCCTTTGTCTTATAAAAAGTAAAATAAATTATACATTTATCTTATAGATGATGTTTTGAACAAATAAAGAAGTAAAGGTTATGACTGGGCCCAAAACCAAGAATCTGGTCTTTCAGGAAAAACAGCTGAAAAAAGGAGCAGGATAGCAATGGAGGATTCATAATTTAAGACCAGGTCAGAGACTTTTTCTCAGCTACAGAGATTAGAGGCAGACACTCACCATTTTGTCATACAGAATTAGAAAATAATATGCATATATAATACATACTATTTTTAGAAAATTGTATGTGATTTCCCATAACAGAGCCTGAGCTCAGTCGTGTGCCCCAGTTCTTTTTGTTGTCTTCTTAAAACCCTAAATTAAAATTCCCTTCAGACAGACATTAAGATATGCTGATACATGAAGCTCAAAGGACCTGTTACTTAAGACTCCAGTAGGTTGAATGGAGGGTCCACACAGACTTCTGATCTATAGAACTGTGAGCTGATAAACATACATTGTTTTAAGGTTCTAATTTTGTGGTAATTGATTGCATAGCAATAAAAACTTGATACACTTGCTTAAATTTAAGTTTAAATCTTTCTAACATTCAGATTTGATTATCATTTTCTTGCTTAAAGGCTCCTCTATTGTAGGAAAGTAATTCTTATTGCCCTTTACTGTGACATACCAGACATTTTATAACTGGGCTTCTATCTACCTCTCCAGCTTTGTCCATAGAGAAATCATTCCTAGGCATCCCAG
>NW_007222366.1:0-740 GCF_000164805.1 Carlito syrichta | reverse complement strand
TGATTTCCCATAACAGAGCCTGAGCTCAGTCGTGTGCCCCAGTTCTTTTTGTTGTCTTCTTAAAACCCTAAATTAAAATTCCCTTCAGACAGACATTAAGATATGCTGATACATGAAGCTCAAAGGACCTGTTACTTAAGACTCCAGTAGGTTGAATGGAGGGTCCACACAGACTTCTGATCTATAGAACTGTGAGCTGATAAACATACATTGTTTTAAGGTTCTAATTTTGTGGTAATTGATTGCATAGCAATAAAAACTTGATACACTTGCTTAAATTTAAGTTTAAATCTTTCTAACATTCAGATTTGATTATCATTTTCTTGCTTAAAGGCTCCTCTATTGTAGGAAAGTAATTCTTATTGCCCTTTACTGTGACATACCAGACATTTTATAACTGGGCTTCTATCTACCTCTCCAGCTTTGTCCATAGAGAAATCATTCCTAGGCATCCCAGATTCTAGTCACACTAGCCCATCCTGAAACATGATGGTACAGGCACAACAGATTAGCTTTCTTAGCATCTCTTCTAATGTGTGCATTGAAGAGCTTAGAAAACTAACAACTGCATTCTCCACTGTGGTAGACACACCCAATGAGCCACATCCTTGTATGATCTCCTCCCCTTGTATTCTTGGCAGATCCTACAACTTAAATCTAACCCACAGAATCTATCAAGGTAATTGGATGTCACTCTTATGATTATGTTAAATGATATATGCCTCTGTCTTAGAAAACTG
>NW_007222365.1:0-782 GCF_000164805.1 Carlito syrichta | reverse complement strand
CGCCCGGCTGATTTTTGGTTTATTTGTAGAGATGAGGTCTCGCCAAGTTGCCCGGGCGGGTCTCGAACCCACGGGCTCAGGCAATCTATTCACCTCAGCCTCCCAAAGGCGCGGGATTACAGGTTGAGCCACTGAGCCCGGTCATGAATCCTATATTACTTAGATAAGTGACTAACAGATATTGATCAGTTGTGTGGTAGACTTGCTGATTTATAGTCAATTTTTTGACCATGTTTGTTGACCCGCTCAGCTGCACCATTGTGATCAGGATAAAGGAAGTGAAAATTTTTCAATGTATTTTTTTTATTTTCTCAGTATACACAGAGGGAGGATGGATGGATAGAGAGTGAGAGTGAGGGAGAGAGAGCAAGGAGGAAGGGAGGGAGGAAAAGAGAGAGATTGAGATTGAAAAGAGATAGGTTTAGGCATTCCTTAGCTAATACTATTTAATTAATCATCCCTTAGCTAATATTGTTTAATTAACCAATCAAAACAATAAACCATATATTCTTTAATAATCCATATATTCCTTCTAGTTCTGACGAGAGAAGAGATATGAGGAGCGGCAGCTGGCAGTGCACAGTGGGCTGAACACATCTGGCAAGGGGTTTTGACTTTTGTGTATTTGGTAATTCCTTATCTCTCTGAGTTTCAGTTGACTAATACGAAAAATACTAAGTTTAGTCTAGATGATATCTCAGTTTCTAGTTTTTTGTTTTTTAAATAAATTTAAAGAGTATAAGAACAATTTTGTTACATAGGTATATTGTATAATGGTGAAG
>NW_007222364.1:0-742 GCF_000164805.1 Carlito syrichta | reverse complement strand
TAGCTAATACTATTTAATTAATCATCCCTTAGCTAATATTGTTTAATTAACCAATCAAAACAATAAACCATATATTCTTTAATAATCCATATATTCCTTCTAGTTCTGACGAGAGAAGAGATATGAGGAGCGGCAGCTGGCAGTGCACAGTGGGCTGAACACATCTGGCAAGGGGTTTTGACTTTTGTGTATTTGGTAATTCCTTATCTCTCTGAGTTTCAGTTGACTAATACGAAAAATACTAAGTTTAGTCTAGATGATATCTCAGTTTCTAGTTTTTTGTTTTTTAAATAAATTTAAAGAGTATAAGAACAATTTTGTTACATAGGTATATTGTATAATGGTGAAGTCTGGACTTTTGCTGTAACTATCACTTGAATACTGTAAATTGTACCCCTTAAATAATATCTAAGCATCTACTTCCCTCACAACCCCCCACCACTCTGTAGAGTTTCCTGTGCCTGTCATTCTACACTCTATTTCCATGTGTACACATTATCCAGCTCCCACTAATAAGTGAGGACATGCAGTACTTGGCGTTCTGTTTCTGACTTGTTTCACTTAAGATAATGATCTCCAGGTCCATGTATGTTGCTGCAAAAGACATGACTTCACTTTTTTATGACTGTGATGCATACACAGTCACCACCCACTGTGATACATACCACATTTTCTTTATCCGATCATCAATTGATGGGCTCTGAGATTGATTCACAATTATACAGTGTTGATAAGAACTTGG
>NW_007222363.1:0-761 GCF_000164805.1 Carlito syrichta | reverse complement strand
CATAATTTTGTCCTTCTTTATGACTGTATAGTATTCTGTCTTGTATATGAACCACATTGCACAAACATTTCAGTTTGATGAAAAGCTATCTATCTTATCTCTTTTGGCATGGGCATTTGGGGTTTGATCAGGAATTGGTTGCCTATTCCGATTCGATTCTTACAGTTTGAGGTCTTTTGTTTAGGTCTTTGATCCGTTTACAGTTGATTTTTGTGTATGGTGATAGGTAAGAGTCCTGTTTTAATCTTCTGCATGTGGTCAGCCAGTTTTCCCAGCACCATTTAGTGAATAAGTTCTCCTCTCTCCAGTGGTTGGTGGTGGAGATTTTGTCGAAGATGAGTAGGTTGAGAAATTGAGGTTTTGCCTCCAGAATCTCTATCCTGTTCCATTGGTCTATGTGCTTGTTCAAACAAATGGAAAAACATTACCTGCTCATGGATAGGAAGGATCAACGTTGTTAAGATGTCCATCTAACCAAAGGCAATCTACAGCTTCAATGCAATACCCATTAAGTTATCAGTATCATTCTGCTCAGACCTTGAAATGACAATACAGAAATTCATATAAAAACATAAACAACCACAAATACCCAGAACAATCCTTAGCAAAAGAAACAAGCAGGAGGTGTCACACTTCCAGACCTTAAACTTTATTATAAGTCTACGGTAGTCAAAATGACCTGGTATTGGTACAAAAACCAAAGTTTTTATCTGGAAGTTTTGAGAATATTGAGTCACAATTTGTAGAAAGAAATGTCCTGA
>NW_007222362.1:0-758 GCF_000164805.1 Carlito syrichta | reverse complement strand
AAACACTTCTAATGACTGTCTACCATTCTGGACAGACATTGAGGAGAAGAGACGGAACAAGAATATCATTCAGAAGCTCCCCAAGTGGTTCTAACTTATTCAAGGAAAGAACCAGACTAAAATCACTTGCCACACTTGCATGTTTAGTTGCCATGCTCTCCACATGGCTTTAGGCTTGTTGTGGGCAGGACTGTTGACTCCTTTACATCCTGAGGGCGTAGCACAGCAATGATACATATTAGCGCACTGCTATAAATGTAAATAAATAAAATATGCTTGTTGAATTATCTTTAAGCTGTTGGGGCTTCTCTGTCCATAAAGATGGGTGGTAATAATTCAGGGATACTTGTGAGGAGTCTGTTTTAGTAACTCAATTCACGAGAGAGAAAATAGACATTTAAAGTTATATTTGAACTAAAAGTATAAAAAGTGTAACTGTTGTTAAAATGTAAATGTTGTTGCCCATGGCAATATGTTCTGGTGAGACTGGAGAATATCAGGTAAGATTTTTATTTTGCCTTGCATCTCTAGTGGGCCTGAGTAGAAGTAAAAAGAAAGGTAGATTAAGTTAGCATAAATTGGTAGTGTAAATAAAAAGAAGACCAAATTAGAGACCTTGACTGTACCGGCCTTTCCTGTCTTAGAGGGCAGACCTGGTCAGGGACTCCTAAAGTGAGGACTGAGTGTTGACCAAGACAAAGATGGACTGTCCCCAGTGGAAGGCAAAACCTATGGTCAAGGAGTCAGGGAGAACACAA
>NW_007222361.1:0-1184 GCF_000164805.1 Carlito syrichta | reverse complement strand
AAGTCAAGCTAAAACTCCCTCCTAATCTCTTATATCCCTTTCCATACCTGGAGAAATTTTGTTTCTCTGTTGAGTTTTAACTCGTGCTATCCGAATTTTAACTATTTCTCTTCATCAGGAAGAGTTAGTAACATGATTTTAGCACCTGGCAGTGGTTTTCAACAATTGACTGCACTTAGGAAACTTTAAAACACTTCTAATGACTGTCTACCATTCTGGACAGACACTTTAGGAGTAGAGACGGAACAAGAATATCATTCAGAAGCTCCCCAAGTGGTTCTAACTTATTCAAGGAAAGAACCAGACTAAAATCACTTGCCACACTTGCATGTTTAGTTGCCATGCTCTCCACATGGCTTTAGGCTTGTTGTGGGCAGGACTGTTGACTCCTTTACATCCTGAGGGCGTAGCACAGCAATGATACATATTAGCGCACTGCTATAAATGTAAATAAATAAAATATGCTTGTTGAATTATCTTTAAGCTGTTGGGGCTTCTCTGTCCATAAAGATGGGTGGTAATAATTCAGGGATACTTGTGAGGAGTCTGTTTTAGTAACTCAATTCACGAGAGAGAAAATAGACATTTAAAGTTATATTTGAACTAAAAGTATAAAAAGTGTAACTGTTGTTAAAATGTAAATGTTGTTGCCCATGGCAATATGTTCTGGTGAGACGGAGAATATCAGGTAAGATTTTTATTTTGCCTTGCATCTCTAGTGGGCCTGAGTAGAAGTAAAAGAAAGGTAGATTAAGTTAGCATAAATTGGTAGTGTAAATAAAAAGAAGACCAAATTAGAGACCTTGACTGTACCGGCCTTCCTGTCTTAGAGGGCAGACCTGGTCAGGGACTCCTAAAGTGAGGACTGAGTGTTGACCAAGACAAAGATGGACTGTCCCCAGTGGAAGGCAAAACCTATGGTCAAGGAGTCAGGGAGAACACAAAGCTGCAGGTGAAATGGAGTTAGAGAGGGGTAGGGGAAAATTATAGAGCTGAGGCCAAATCCAAATCTGAGAATTGGAGACAGAACAGGTGAGAAGCTGAGAATTATTATTATTTACTTAACTGTTATTATTAATTTGTTATTTATTTAGTGTATTATTAATTTTTTATTGTTACTTTGGATAGGCAGAATCACTGGAAATTTCTGGAAGATAGACAAGTGCCCTTGAAAATTTTCTGGA
>NW_007222360.1:0-729 GCF_000164805.1 Carlito syrichta | reverse complement strand
GCATCTCTAGTGGGCCTGAGTAGAAGTAAAAGAAAGGTAGATTAAGTTAGCATAAATTGGTAGTGTAAATAAAAAGAAGACCAAATTAGAGACCTTGACTGTACCGGCCTTCCTGTCTTAGAGGGCAGACCTGGTCAGGGACTCCTAAAGTGAGGACTGAGTGTTGACCAAGACAAAGATGGACTGTCCCCAGTGGAAGGCAAAACCTATGGTCAAGGAGTCAGGGAGAACACAAAGCTGCAGGTGAAATGGAGTTAGAGAGGGGTAGGGGAAAATTATAGAGCTGAGGCCAAATCCAAATCTGAGAATTGGAGACAGAACAGGTGAGAAGCTGAGAATTATTATTATTTACTTAACTGTTATTATTAATTTGTTATTTATTTAGTGTATTATTAATTTTTTATTATTAACTTTGGATAGGCAGAATCACTGGAAATTTCTGGAAGATAGAACAAGTGCCCTTGAAAATTTTCTGGAGACAGCTCAAGTGTAGGGGTAGGTAGTGTGTGCAAATTCAAAGTGAAAGGACCTAGAAGCATGAAGGCTACCTGACAGGCCTCTGTCATAATCAGCAGCCAGGTGTTTAATATAGCATCCCCCAAACTTAGTGACTTAAAACAACAACGGCTGTGTTATCTCTCATAGTTTATGTGAAACAGGAATTGGAGAAGGCTTGGCTGGGTGTCTGTGCCTGGGATTTCCTGTTAGATCACTGCCAGAGGTGGCAGG
>NW_007222359.1:0-316 GCF_000164805.1 Carlito syrichta | reverse complement strand
CTGTGTTATCTCTCATAGTTTATGTGAAACAGGAATTGGAGAAGGCTTGGCTGGGTGTCTGTGCCTGGGATTTCCTGTTAGATCACTGCCAGAGGTGGCAGGAGCTGAATCTCAAGGAGCTTGCTGGAGTGGCCCTGGAGCCTCTCTCCTTATCTCTCCCACTTCCTTCCTCTCTACAACCTCCGGGAATCAGCATAGAGTCTATTTGGACATGGTGATTTGGTCTTCTTCAAGAATAGCAGCTTCAAGGCAGTTACTGTTTTTACATGGTGGCTCAGAACTCCAGTGTGCATGGGGGGTGGTTGGATAGGAGAGA
>NW_007222358.1:0-1288 GCF_000164805.1 Carlito syrichta | reverse complement strand
GGAGAATATCAGGTAAGATTTTTATTTTGCCTTGCATCTCTAGTGGGCCTGAGTAGAAGTAAAAGAAAGGTAGATTAAGTTAGCATAAATTGGTAGTGTAAATAAAAAGAAGACCAAATTAGAGACCTTGACTGTACCGGCCTTCCTGTCTTAGAGGGCAGACCTGGTCAGGGACTCCTAAAGTGAGGACTGAGTGTTGACCAAGACAAAGATGGACTGTCCCCAGTGGAAGGCAAAACCTATGGTCAAGGAGTCAGGGAGAACACAAAGCTGCAGGTGAAATGGAGTTAGAGAGGGGTAGGGGAAAATTATAGAGCTGAGGCCAAATCCAAATCTGAGAATTGGAGACAGAACAGGTGAGAAGCTGAGAATTATTATTATTTACTTAACTGTTATTATTAATTTGTTATTTATTTAGTGTATTATTAATTTTTTATTGTTAACTTTGGATAGGCAGAATCACTGGAAATTTCTGGAAGATAGAACAAGTGCCCTTGAAAATTTTCTGGAGACAGCTCAAGTGTAGGGGTAGGTAGTGTGTGCAAATTCAAAGTGAAAGGACCTAGAAGCATGAAGGCTACCTGACAGGCCTCTGTCATAATCAGCAGCCAGGTGTTTAATATAGCATCCCCCAAACTTAGTGACTTAAAACAACAACGGCTGTGTTATCTCTCATAGTTTATGTGAAACAGGAATTGGAGAAGGCTTGGCTGGGTGTCTGTGCCTGGGATTTCCTGTTAGATCACTGCCAGAGGTGGCAGGAGCTGAATCTCAAGGAGCTTGCTGGAGTGGCCCTGGAGCCTCTCTCCTTATCTCTCCCACTTCCTTCCTCTCTACAACCTCCGGGAATCAGCATAGAGTCTATTTGGACATGGTGATTTGGTCTTCTTCAAGAATAGCAGCTTCAAGGCAGTTACTGTTTTTACATGGTGGCTCAGAACTCCAGTGTGCATGGGGGGTGGTTGGATAGGAGAGAGTAGAGGACTTAATAAGCCAACTGTTATCTGTTTTAACCTAATCAAAGATGTCACTCAGTGTCACTTTTGCTGCATTCTATTGATTATAAGTAATTCTCATACCTTTCCATATTCTAAGTGAGGAGAATTCGACTCCAGGTGTGCGGAAAGATTACAAAAGAACATAAGAAATGAAAGATAACATAACAGCTGCCATATCTGGACAATAAACTCTGCTACAAGGAGTTACTCAGCTTTGATAATGAAATGTTGGATTCATTACAAGAGAAACCTGTATAATTAATTAACTTTATTAATTATAGAAAAGTCCT
>NW_007222357.1:0-1065 GCF_000164805.1 Carlito syrichta | reverse complement strand
TTAACTTTGGATAGGCAGAATCACTGGAAATTTCTGGAAGATAGAACAAGTGCCCTTGAAAATTTTCTGGAGACAGCTCAAGTGTAGGGGTAGGTAGTGTGTGCAAATTCAAAGTGAAAGGACCTAGAAGCATGAAGGCTACCTGACAGGCCTCTGTCATAATCAGCAGCCAGGTGTTTAATATAGCATCCCCCAAACTTAGTGACTTAAAACAACAACGGCTGTGTTATCTCTCATAGTTTATGTGAAACAGGAATTGGAGAAGGCTTGGCTGGGTGTCTGTGCCTGGGATTTCCTGTTAGATCACTGCCAGAGGTGGCAGGAGCTGAATCTCAAGGAGCTTGCTGGAGTGGCCCTGGAGCCTCTCTCCTTATCTCTCCCACTTCCTTCCTCTCTACAACCTCCGGGAATCAGCATAGAGTCTATTTGGACATGGTGATTTGGTCTTCTTCAAGAATAGCAGCTTCAAGGCAGTTACTGTTTTTACATGGTGGCTCAGAACTCCAGTGTGCATGGGGGGTGGTTGGATAGGAGAGAGTAGAGGACTTAATAAGCCAACTGTTATCTGTTTTAACCTAATCAAAGATGTCACTCAGTGTCACTTTTGCTGCATTCTATTGATTATAAGTAATTCTCATACCTTTCCATATTCTAAGTGAGGAGAATTCGACTCCAGGTGTGCGGAAAGATTACAAAAGAACATAAGAAATGAAAGATAACATAACAGCTGCCATATCTGGACAATAAACTCTGCTACAAGGAGTTACTCAGCTTTGATAATGAAATGTTGGATTCATTACAAGAGAAACCTGTATAATTAATTAACTTTATTAATTATAGAAAAGTCCTGATAAGAGACTCTTTTTAAGGAGCTTAATATTTTCAAGAACCTCAAATTTATAATGGTTTGTTTGTTTAACACTACATATTTTCTAGCATAGTGAGGCATATTCAGGTTTGTATGCCCAGGATTTAAAACAATGTTAGAGAAATGGCAAGTAAGCGGTCTAATGTTGTGTAAAGGGAAGTGGAAAGACAGGAAGAATCCATTCCCCAAGTTTATAA
>NW_007222356.1:4827-16412 GCF_000164805.1 Carlito syrichta | reverse complement strand
TGTGTGTGTGTGTGTGTGTGTGTGTGTGTGTGTCTGTGTCTGTGTTGAGAACATCCAAAATCCTCTTTTTCTATATTTTCAGGAATGCACAGCAACTTTCTGCTAACCATCTGCCTTCCTACTGTGCAACAGAACACCAAAACCTATTCTTCCCATCTAATTGTAACTTTGTGCCCATTGATCAGTGTTTCCCTATCCTCCTCTTTCTCCGCCTCTCCCCAGGCTCTGGTTACCACTGTTCTTCTCCCTGCTTCTATGATACAAAGCTTTTTAAAACGTAGGATTGCACACATAAGTGAGATCAAGTGGTATTCTCCTCTCCTTTTTCTTTTCAAAATTGTGGTGGCTGCTCTAGGCTCTTTGTTTTGTAGAGAATTTTTATTGTAATTACTATGTCTGGATATATTGACTTGGAGGGAATTAACTTTGAAACAACATTGGATATTGCAAGCCATGGATAGGTATATTTCTTAATTGATGCTTTAAGTGTTCTCTCTCTATTTCTTGATCAGTCTCGATTTTATTGGTTTGGTTTCATTAGTCTAGATTTCATTGATTTTTGTCAATTGTTTACTCATTTTTAGTTGAGCAGTGGCCACTATTATTATCTCTACATTTTGCTTACTTTTTAAAAAACTTGCTCTTCTTTTCCTAGTATCTTCAGGAATCTTTAATATCATTGGTATTAAATCATTATTATTTTTCCAAAATAAACATTGTATTAGTTTGGAAAACATTGTATTAGGACTGCCTGAACAAAGAATCACAAATAGGTCGCTTAAACAACAGAAGCTTATTATCTCACAGTTATCCAGAAGCTAGATGTTTGAAATCTGACAGGGTTAATTTGTTGTGGTTTTTCTCTTTCTTTAATGTTTTTTCCCAGAGGGCCTTCAGGTAGAATCTGTCTCTCTTCTGGTTTATGGTAATCTGTGGCACTCCTTGGACTATAGATGCTTCATCCTAATGTCTGCCTTTATCTTCAGGTGGTATTCTTTCTATAAACATGCCTGTGACTAAATCTTCACTTTTGATAAGGACAACAGTTATATTTGATTAGAACCTACTCTATTTCAGTAGGGCCCTATCTTAACTAATTATATTTTCAAGATCCCATTTTCAAATAAGATCACATTCTGTGTACTATGAATTGGGGGTGGGACACAGTTCAAGTCATCACAAGCATAATGCTACAAATTCCCTTCTAAGTACTGCCATAGCTGCATCTCAAAGAGTTTGATATGTTGAATAATCATTATTAGTTTGATATATTTTTCTAATTTGCTTTGCAATTTCTTTATTAAGTTATGGATTTTAAAATGCTCGAGTTTAATTCTAAAAGATTTAAACTTCTCTTAAATATAGTAATTGATTTTTAAATTGATTTGTAATTTATTTCTATTGATATTAGAAAGTTCACTATCTGTGATTTATTTTTAATGGCTTTATTATGGTCTAGTAGCATATTATTTAGTGCATGTATTGTGAATGCACAATTTGATAAGTTTTAAATACATGATAGTTAGAAGTCTTCACTAAAATAAAGATAATCAGTATATCTATCAACCTCAAAAGTATTAACTCTTTGTGATTCCTTCCCCCTCTGTAATCAATAGGGAAGCACTGATCTATATTCTGTACCTTTAGATTACTTTGTATTTTCTAGAATTTTACATAAATGTCATTATACAGAAGTCACCATTTTTTGTGTGACTTCCTTTCACTAAGGATAATTGCTTTGAGATTCATCTGTAGTGTAGCATGAACAACAGGTGATTCCTTTTATTGCTGAATAGTATTTTAATGTATGATTATACCACAATTTGTTTATGCATTAACCTGTAGATATACCTTTGGGTTGTTTCCAGTGTTTGGCTTTTAAAAATAAAGTTATTATGAAAATCTTTGCATAAGTATTTGTATGGGCATATGTTTTCATTTATCTTGGGTAAAGATCTTGAAGTGGAATGGCTGGAACATATGGTACATAACTACAGTATGCTAGATGCATATTTAAGTTTATAAGAAATTGTCAAACTGTTTTCCAAAGTTGTTGTGCACTTTAATATTACAACCCAGTGGTGTATAAGAATGAAACCTGTTCCACATCCTTGTTGACATTAGAAATGAAGGGACTTTTTCAATTTAGCCTGACAGAATCATAGTTGTATAACAGGATTCATTCTGTGACTTTTATTTGTGTTTCCCTAATGATGGCGACCATCTTTTATTTATCTATATATACTTCTTTTTGAAGTATTTGTTCATGTCTTTTGCTCATTTGGGGGAAGAGGGGACCTAGTCTTTTTATGAGTCAAGTTTTTTGATAGCCTTTTATTTAAGAGCCAGTTTTAGATTCACAGCAACATTGAAGGAGATATACTAAGATTTCAATGTACCCTCTGATGCACAGCCTTCCCCCTGGTCAATATTCCCCACTAGAGTGATACATTTGGTCAAATTGATGAGCCTACACTGCCACGTCATAATTACCCAGAGTCCATAGTTTACATTAGGATTCACTGTTTGTATTGCACACTCCATAGGTTTGATACGTTTATGAAATTTATCTTACATTATAGTATTGTACAGATTAGTAGGGCTACCCTCAATATATTTTGTGTTCCTCTCTCTCTTCCCCCTACTTCTGGGAAGCACTGTTTTAAGTTTTAAAAATTAATGTTATTTTTAATTGCATACTTTTATAAAACACAATGGGATATTTGGATACAGGAATCTAATGTGGAATAATTAATTAGGCTAACTAACATATCTGTCACTTCACTTATTTTTTGTGGTGAGACATTTAAAATTTACCCTTACTTATTTTGAAAAATGTAATAAATTGTTATGTCACCCTCCTATGCAAGAGATCTCAAAATTTAGTTCTTCTGTAGATCTGAAACTTTTTATCTTTTAAGCAACAAGTTTCCATTTCCTCCCCCTCCCCAATCCTCTGATAACTATTTTCTACTCTCTAACTTCTATGAGTTCTACTTTTAGATTCCACATTTAAGTGAGATCATGTGGTATTTGTCTTTGTGTGTGTGGTTTATTACATTTTGCATAATGTCCTCCAGCTTCATCCAAGTGATTGCAGATGACAGGGTTTCATTCTTCATTTTAGCCTGAGAATTATTCCAGTGTGAATGTATATCGCATTTTTAAAAATCAGTTCATCTGTTGGTGGATACTTAGTTTGATCCCCTATCTTGCCTATTGTGATTAATGTTGCAATTAACATAGAAATACAAATATGCCTTTCACATGTTGATTTTTATTACTTTAGATATATACCCAGAAGTGAGATTACTGGTTCATATGGGAGTTCTACTTTTAGTTTTGAGGAACTTCCATACTGCTTTCCATAATGATTATATTAATTTATGTCCCCACCAACAGTGTACAAGAGTTCCCTTTACTCTACATTCTTGTCAACATTTATTATCATCCATCTGTTTGACATTCTAACAGGTGTGTGAGGTGATAGCTCATGATTTTAATTTGTGCTTCCCTAATTATTAGTGATGCTGAGCATTCGTTATGCACCTGTTAGACATTTGTATATCTTCTTTTAAGAAATGTCTATGTAAGTTCTTTGACCATTATTAAGTAGATTTTTTTTCTTGCTATGGGATGCTTGTGATTCTTATAGATTTTGTATATTAACATTAATCAGATATATATGGTTTGCAGATATTTTCTCACATTCTGTGTGTTTTCTCTTCATTTTGTTAATTTTTTTTTCTGTGCAGAAACTTTTTGGTTTATGTTATACCATTTATCTATTTTTGCTTTAGTTGCCTGTACTTTCAGGGTCATATCCAAAAAAAAAATCACTGCCCAGACCAATGTCCTATGGTGTTTCCCCAATGTTTTAGTCCAGTGATTTTACAATATCAGGTCTTATATGGAAAACTTGAATCCATTATTAGTTGACCTTTGTATACATTGTGGAAAAGGATCCAATTACATTCTCTTGCATATAGATAACCAGTTTTCCCAGCAACATTTATTGAAGAGATTGGTTTGTCCCTATTGTGTGTTCTTGGCTCTTATACTGAAAATCATAAGGGCCACTGTAAACATGTGGGCATATTTCTGAGCTTTCTCTCCTGTTCCATTGGTTGATGTATCTGTTTTGATGTCAGTACCATGATATTTTGATTATAATTGCTTTGTGATATATTTTGAAATCAGAGAGTGTGATGGCTCTGGCTTTGTTATTTTTGCCTTGGCTATTCTGGGTGTTTTGTAGTTCTATATAAATTTAAGAATTCTTTTTCTATTTCTGTGAAAAGTGATGTTGAAATTTTGATAGAGAATTATTTGAATCTATATAACACTTTGGTTAGTATGAACATTTTAACAACATTCAATTCTTCACATTTATGAACATAGGATATATGTGCATTTATTTGTATCTTCTTAAATTATGTTTAATAGTGTTCTACAGTTTTCAACATATAAGTGTTTTACCTCATTGGTTAAATTTATGCCCCAATTTTATTATTTTATCCTTGTTGCAGTAAATGGGATTATTTCCTTAATTTATTTTTCAAACAGTTTGTTATTAGTAAAGGGAGATGAAACTATTTTTGCATATTGAGGTTATAGTCTTCAACTTTACTAAATCTGTTTATCATAGCAACTGATTATCTTCTTACTATCTCCATAGTTTCATTTTTTCTGAAATGCTGTATAATTTGAATTACACAATACAAAATCTTTTCAGTTTTTTTTCTTTACCTAATAATATGTATTTAAATCTCCTTCATGTCTCTTCATGGCTTGAGTACTCACTTCTTTTTAGTATTGCATAATATTTTATTATCTGAATGTATCATAGTTTATCCACTTACTTGTAAAGGACATCTTGCTGCTACCAAATATTGACAATGATGAATACATCTACTATAAACATTCATGTGTAGGCCTTTGGATGTAAATTTACAACTCTTTTAGGTTAATAAAAATGATTATTATTGCTCAATCATATGGTAGGAGTAGATTTTGTTTTGTACAAAACTGTAAATTATCTTCCAAAGTGGCTGTACCAATTTTTATTTTCACCAGCAATGAATGAGAGTTACTGTTGCTTCACATCCTTGCCAGCATCTGATGCTGTCAGTATTTTGGATTTTGGCCATTCTAATAGGTGTATAACAGTATCTCATCATTGGTTTAATTTACTTTTCTGATTATATATAAATAGATAGCATTTTCATATGCTATTTAAATCTGTACATCTTCTTTGGTGAATTATTCATTAAGGTTTTTAGCACATTTTTAAAACTGGGTTATTTGTTTTCTCATTTTTGAGTATTATGTATTTTTCATATATTTTGGATGAGTCCTCTATCAGATACGTTGTTTACAAATAGTTTCTCTCTGACTGGGCTCACTGGCTCAGCCCATAATCCCAGCACTTTGGGAGGCTGAGGTGAATGGATTGCCTGAGCCCATGGGTTTGAGACCAGCCAGGGCAACTTGGTGAGACCTCATCCCTGTAATAAAATCAAAAAATTAGCTAGGCATGGTAGTGCATGCCTGTAGTTCTGGCTACTTGGAAGGCTGAGGCAGAAGAATGGCCGGACCCCAACAGATCAGTGCTGGGGTGGTCATGAGCATGCCACTGCACTCCAGCCTGGGCAATGGAGTGGGAATCCAACTGAAAACATAATAATAATAATTTCTCTCAGTCTGTATGTGGCTTTTTAAAAATTCTCTTAGCAATGGCTTTTGCAGAGCAGAACTTTAAAAATTGTTAATGAATTCTAGTTTATCAATTATTTCTTTCATAGATTGTGTCTTTGGTGTCGTATCTAAAAAGTAATTGCCAAACTCAAGGGCATCTAGATATTCTTCTTCATTATCTTCTGGGAGTTTTATAGTTTTGCAATTCACACATAGGTCTAGGCTTGTTTGTTTGGTTGGGTTTTTTGTATTTGAATATCCAGGTGTTCCAGCATCACTTTTTAAAAGACCATGTTTTCTCTATTGTATTGCCTTTGTTTTTATGTCAAAGATTAGTTGACTGTATTTATGTGGGTCTACTTCTGAGCTCTCTAATCTATTTGTTTACTCTTTCACCAGTACCACACTGTCTTGAATAGTGTGACTTTATAGCTACTCTTGAAATTGGGTAGTGTCATGCCTCCAACTTTACTACTCTTCTTCACAATTGTGTTGTCTATTCTCAGTCTTTTGCCTCTTTCTATATATAAATTTAAGAATTAGTTTGTCAACACCCATAACATAACTTACTGGGATTTGGGCTGGGATTATACTGTATCTATAGGTCAAGATGGAAAGGACGGACAACTTGACAATAATGATGATTTTTATTTATTTATGATCATGGAATATCTATTCATTACTTAGTTATTTTATTCTTTCATCAGCATTTTGTAGTTTTCTCATATAGATCTTGCACATATTTTGCTAGAGTTCTACCAAAATATTTCATATTTCAGGGTAGTAATGGTAATGTGTGTGTGCTTCTCTTTTTTAATTTCTAATTTTACCTGCTCCATCCTGGAATATATAGTGAAACATTTGACTTTTAAATATTAACCTTGTATCCTGCTATGTTGTTTTGATCACTTATTAGTTCCAGGAATATTTTTTGTCAATTCTTTTATATTTTCTCCATAAGCAATCATGTTATCTGTAACAAAGACAAGTTTTGTTTCTTTTTTCCTCAATATATATATATCTTTAATTTCATTTTCTTATCTTTTTACATTGTATAATGCTTTCAGTACAATTTGAAAGAATAGAAGTAGGAGGAATCATATTTTCTTTATTCCTGATTCTAGCATGAAACTTGAATTTTATCACCACATATAATGTTTGTTGTAGTTTTTTGTAGGCATTCTTTATCAAATTGGTGTAGCTACCATCTATTTCTAATTTATTTTGAGGTTTTTTTTTAAAAACAATAAAGGGGTATTGTATTGTGACGTATGCTTTTTCTGTGTCTATGAACACGCTCATGTGATTTTTTTTTTTCTTGAGTCCTTTGATGTGATGCATTATATTGACATTCTAATACTGAACTAACCTTGCATATCTGGGATAATTCCCAACTGGTTATTTTGCATGATTCTTTGTATATTTTATTAGATTCAGTTTACTAATACTTTGAGGATTTTTTCGTCTATGTTTATGAGTGATATTATAAACGTTATTTTCTTATAATGTCTATGTGTGAATTTGGTACTAGGCTAATCCTTGTTGCATATGATGATGAAGTACTTTTTATAGCAATAGAGAATATTTCTTCTGCATCTAATTTCTGAAATTATAGAGACTTGGTTTAATTTATTCCTTAAATATTTGGGAAGATTCACCAGTGAAACCATTTGGGCTTAGTGATTTCTGGTTTGGAAAGTTATATTATTAATTCTATTTCTATTTTTGAAATAGGTCTCTGTTTCTTCTTGTGTGAGTGCTGTTCATTTAAGTCTTTCAAGGAATTGATCTATTTATCTAAAATATAAAATTTGTGAGTATAGAGTCATTCTTTTGCTCATTTTTCCTGGATTGTTTTAGTTTTATGTGTTCTGGATACAAGTCCTTTATGAGATATTTTGGAAATATTTTCTTGTCTTGTTTACTCATTTTTAGCAAGGCCATTGAAGAACAGAAGTTTCTAATTTTAGTGAACCATAAAATTATCTACTGTTTTTCTTATTTATGATGGTTTTTGCTGTTTTAGGTAAGAAATATTTGTTTAAACTTAGAGCACAAAGTTTCTCTTATATTTTGTTCTAAATTTTACAATTTTATGTTTTGTATTTAGATCTAGAGTTTATTTTAGATTACTTTTCCTATATGACATGAGGAATTAATTGAAGTTCTTTCAATATGCAAATATTCAATTTTTCTCATTTATTACAAGATGTTGAGTTACATTTAGAAAGGCAAGTAATTTATTTGAAAATAAGCATGTTATTTTGGAGACTGTTTAACTTTTGGTAGAATAACTCTACAGCAGGATTTGCTGTAAATCTAGATTAGCCCTTCTCCCAAGGGGACTTCTTGTGGTCCTTACTGAATGCTTGGATTGTTTAGTAAGGTCTCTTCACTCTTAATGTTTGAAACTCAAATGTCTACCAGACCTGTGAAAACTCTTGAAGTATGTTATATTGCCTTTAACATTATTTTCCTGGTAGTAATTTGCCTATCCTTATTAAGTCTTTCCCTTAGAATATATATTTTAGTGTTTTATTAAAAACTCAAGACATTCTATGAAGATTTTGGAAACTCACGTTCTGTATAGTTCTTTTATTTTTAGTACTATGTCACATAAATTGTAGTTCTTCCAAGAGTCCAAAACACTGATTTTCATCTGTCAAACTCAGTGGGATTACTATATTATATTTGAACTACCTTCCATGCATGCAAGTATGGAAAGTGGATCCAGAAAAAAAGCAAGAACTATCATACAACTGACTTTGATTCTTTTTCTCTTCTTTCTAAGATTATGATTCTGGGCCAAGCATGGTGGCATGAACTAATAATTCCACCACTTTGGGAGGCTAAGGTGGGAGGGTTGCTTGAGACCAGGAGTTAGAGACCAATCTGGGTGAAATAATGAGACCCCATCACTACAGAAACATAAACAATAAAATAATAATATTACCATTCTGCAATCAATACTGTAAACCATCTAAAAACATTTAATTCATATACTTGATCCAGTTTTGTAGTTGTTTATAGTTGGAAGGACAGTAACTCTCATGGCTAACAGCAGAAGTACACATTTTAAAACAACTGAGTAGTTCACGGATTTTGTTTTGAAACACTTTTCCTGACTCATCTTGCACTTCTAGTCTCTTTGATGTCTTATTTTTTCCCCATCATACAGTCTCTTTTCAATCCTAAGGTAGCGCTTTTATAAATTTGACTTATTCCCCATTTCTCTTTCATCAAGATGTATCATTCAGCTATGTTGTAAACAGCTATTCTAATTATTTTTTTTTTTACTTGGGAAATTTGTACAGACTCAGAAATGTGACACTCTGTTCAGATGTGGGCTTAGATAACAATAGATGCACATAGTAATGATAGATAGAATTGTCAAGTTATTTTCTTTAAAAGATATTTGTTTTTGCAGCCCTTGCCATTAAAGCCTTCTATGGTAAGAGATAATAAGCAGCTCAATCTAAGAACTAACTAATAATCAAACTCACTTGTTGGGAGCTGGCCACAGAGGTCCACCTGAATGTTAGGGATCAAGGTGGACCCCGAGACCACTAGGATGTGTTCAGGAACTGTTGACCCCATTCCCTCCTCCACTTTTCATTTTAGCCAAAAGGATCTCTGCCTACCTAAACTGAAGGCTCTGTGACTGTGACAGGCATGGCTGACTCTAGAAACTCATTGTTCCTGTTTCCCATGAACTGTGTTTCGGCTTAGGTATTAGATATAATTCAAACTCACGTCATGTTTGGGAGCCTTCTATATGGTACAAGCTTCTTTATAAGACTTAAAAGTATATTTGTAGAATTAGTATATACATATGGAGAGCTGTTTTCAACTTTAGATGGTATAGATGATTATCTAGAGTTACCAGAAATGGTCCAGCATGAACTTTGGGCTGGGCCACATTCCTAAGGGCCCAGCATGTACTTTGGACTGGGCTGCATTCTTTTAAACTGGTTTTTAGCTACAGTTAGTGTAGGATTTTTCTACTTATTATAGAAATTGAATTTATTTTATTCATAGAAAGTATTGTAGAATAGGATATGCTACGTCAGTGAATTATGTTAGTTCAAGCATGATCAAACATGGTCTTTGGAGGTTTAATAAGAATACAGCTAACTTTAGAAATTTAATTGTTCCCATTTTCTACTATTGTGGTTTTGGCCTTAGTACAACTTACAGTTTATATTTGGGTTTTATTTTTAGAAAGTTTATTGCTGATGATCAGTTTTATATATTAGGATTAGGAATTAGAAACTTTTATAGAAGTTAAAATAGATATATAGGATTTTAGAACAGCCATTTTGTTAAGAGGTTGTAATCAATTGTTCCTAGAAATGGCCCAGCGTGATCTTTGGACTGGGCCACATTCTTTAGGAACTGGGTTAGGCTATAATTAAGAGTTTCTGTAGTGTAGGTAGAATCAGCATACAATAGAAAGGAATTAAAATTTAAGTTAGTCATTAGGTGTTGTGTATGCATAAGTTTTAAAAGTTATTGATCATTGGAATATTATTGAATTAGAAATTGTTGTATTGCTTTTGACGAATATTAACCAAGCATGAGGAACAGAGAGATAATTTTGGGATTGCCCTTCCTCATGCTTGAGGAAACACCTGGTGGGTGGGGGACGCCCCTCACCCACCTGGCTTTGTGTTCTTTGATGGTTAGTGAGGCTGAGCACTTTTTCATGTGTCTGTTGATTGCCTGTATATCTTCTTTTGAGAAATATTTATTCGTGTCTTTTGCCTACATTTTAATAAGGCTTTTTGTTTTTTCCTTTTGGCACTTTTGAGTTCCTTATAGATCCTGGATGTTAGGTCTTTGTCAGATATACACTTGGCAAATATTTCTTCCCATTCTGTGGGCTGTCTGCCCACTCTCCTGATGGTTTCTTTTGGCTTTGCAGAAGCTTTTCAGTTTGATGAGGTCCTACGTGTCTATCTTATCTCCTATGGTATGGGCAAGTGGTTCTCACTCATAAGCAGACCCTGAACATTTACCATAATACTCTAAGAAAGGGATTGGCCCTAACCAAAAACCACCAGGGGAGAGAGCACATAACATCAGTAGGGGGCACCCAGTCTCAAATCTGGTGAAGTGTGAAAGGGAAACTGAAACTTTACATGTATACATTGTCCTGAATTGTACTGCAGATCTTTCATATTAAAAAAATTAAGATTTTTAAAAAAGAACTAAGTCAAGCTAAAACTCCCTCCTAATCTCTTATATCCCTTTCCATACCTGGAGAAATTTTGTTTCTCTGTTGAGTTTTAACTCGTGCTATCCGAATTTTAACTATTTCTCTTCATCAGGAAGAGTTAGTAACATGATTTTAGCACCTGGCAGTGGTTTTCAACAATTGACTGCACTTAGGAAACTTTAAAACACTTCTAATGACTGTCTACCATTCTGGACAGACACTTTAGGAGTAGAGACGGAACAAGAATATCATTCAGAAGCTCCCCAAGTGGTTCTAACTTATTCAAGGAAAGAACCAGACTAAAATCACTTGCCACACTTGCATGTTTAGTTGCCATGCTCTCCACATGGCTTTAGGCTTGTTGTGGGCAGGACTGTTGACTCCTTTACATCCTGAGGGCGTAGCACAGCAATGATACATATTAGCGCACTGCTATAAATGTAAATAAATAAAATATGCTTGTTGAATTATCTTTAAGCTGTTGGGGCTTCTCTGTCCATAAAGATGGGTGGTAATAATTCAGGGATACTTGTGAGGAGTCTGTTTTAGTAACTCAATTCACGAGAGAGAAAATAGACATTTAAAGTTATATTTGAACTAAAAGTATAAAAAGTGTAACTGTTGTTAAAATGTAAATGTTGTTGCCCATGGCAATATGTTCTGGTGAGAC
>NW_007222356.1:0-3847 GCF_000164805.1 Carlito syrichta | reverse complement strand
TCTCATACCTTTCCATATTCTAAGTGAGGAGAATTCGACTCCAGGTGTGCGGAAAGATTACAAAAGAACATAAGAAATGAAAGATAACATAACAGCTGCCATATCTGGACAATAAACTCTGCTACAAGGAGTTACTCAGCTTTGATAATGAAATGTTGGATTCATTACAAGAGAAACCTGTATAATTAATTAACTTTATTAATTATAGAAAAGTCCTGATAAGAGACTCTTTTTAAGGAGCTTAATATTTTCAAGAACCTCAAATTTATAATGGTTTGTTTGTTTAACACTACATATTTTCTAGCATAGTGAGGCATATTCAGGTTTGTATGCCCAGGATTTAAAACAATGTTAGAGAAATGGCAAGTAAGCAGTCTAATGTTGTGTAAAGGGAAGTGGAAAGACAGGAAGAATCCATTCCCCAAGTTTATAAAAGGATAGAAATAATCAAAGTAAAATTAGAGCTAAACAAAAAGCAAACAAACAGACATGCAAATGATCAACAAGTCAAAAACCTAGTTCTCTGAAAGGATAAATAAGATCAACAGAACCCTGACTAGATTAATAAAAGACAGAGATAGATGCAGAAAAACATGTGATAAAATTGAATATTCCCTCTTGATAAAAACCCTCAAACAGACATTGAAGTAACATTTCTCAAAACAATAAAAATCAACCAGGCTCGGTGGCTCAGCCTGTAATCCCATCAGTTTGGGAGGCTGAGCCAAGTGGATAGCATGAGCCCGTGGGTTCGAGACCAGCCCGGGCAACTTAGTGGGACTTCATCTCCACAATAAATAAAAAATTAACCAGACATGGTAGCATGTGCCTGTAGTTTCAGCTACATGAAAGGCTGAGGCAGAAGTATCATTGGAGTCCACATGTTGACACGGGGGTGACCATGAGTGTGCCATTGTACTCCACCCTGGGTGACAGAGTGAGACGCCAATTCAAAAATAATAAAAATAAATACCATCTATCACAAACCTGTATTCAGCATCATACTTAATGGGCAGAAGTTGGAAGCATTCCCCTAAGAACTGGAACAAAATAAGGATATCCACTCTCACCACTCCTATTTAACACAGTACTGGAATTCCTAGCTGGAGCAATCAGGCAGAAGAAAGAAATTAGAGGTATCGAACCAAATAGGGAAGAAGTTAAATACTCTCTTCATAGATGATATGATTATATACCTAGAAAGCCCTAGAGATTCCACCAAAAAATTCCTAGCACTTACAAATGACTTCAATAAGCCTCAAGAAACAGAATCAATACGCAAAAATCAGTTGCATTTCTATACACGACAAGAAGCAGACTGATAACCAAATCAATATATATGTATATGTGTGTGTGTGTATATATATATATATTTGTGTGTGTGTCTGTGTGTGTTTGTGTAGTTATTGATATTCATCTAAACAAAAGGTGAAAGTTTTTGTTTTGAGAAATACAAAACACTGCTCCAAAAAATCAAACATGGAACAAATGGGAGAGCATTCTATGTTCATGGAATTGGTACAAATTATCAAGATATCCATACTACACAAAGCAATCTACACATTTCATGAAATAATTAACAAAATATCAGTAAAACTTTTCACGGACCTAGAAAAGATAGTACTTAAATTCACATGTAAGGAAAAGGAAACTGAAAGTCATCCTCAGCAAAAAGTACAAAGCTGGTGGCATCACACTCCCAGAATTCAAACTACTGCAAGGCTACAGTAACCAAAATACCACAGTACTGGTACAAAAAATAGATGCATCGAATAAGATAGGGAACTTGAAAATAAAATCATAGACCTACGATCAACTTATCTTTGACAAAGCTGACAAAAACATTTGGGAAAAGAAGTTCTATTTAGCTAATTCTGCAGGGGAAACTGGTTAACACATTCAGAAGAATAAAACTGGACTGCTACATATCACCATGTATAAAAGTTAAAATGGGTCAAGAATTTACATGTGGAACCTCAAACTATAAGGATCTTAGAAGAAAACCTAGGTACCATGTTCCTGGTCATCAGCCTAGGCAATGAATTCATGGTCAAGTCTTGAAAAGTAAACAAAATAAAAACTAAAATTGATAGATAAAACCTTATCCATCAAAAATAAATAAATAAATTAATTAATAATAAATAAGAAAAAAGACAGAAAAAGAAAGACAATAAAATAAAGCTATCAAGAGAGTAAAAAGAAAACCCACAGAATTGGAAAAAAATATATTTAGAAACTATGCTCTCTACAAAGGTCTAACATCCAGCATCTATAAATAGCTCAAACAAATTGACAGGAACAAGCAAATAATCCCATTAAGAAGTGGACAAAGAACATGAACAGACAATTCTTAAGTGATGCCAACAAACATTAAAACATGCTTAGTTCCACTAATCATCAGATAAATGCAAATAAATCCTACAATGATATACCATCTCACACTGGTCAGGATAGTTATTAAAAAAAAACAAAACAGGTGTTGAGGCTGCACAGAAAAGGGAATGCTTGTAAACTGTTGGTGAGAATGTGAGATAATTCAACCTCTGTGGAAAGCAGTTTGGCGATTTCTCAAAGAACTAAAAATAGAGCTACCATTGACTTGCAATTCTACTTCTGGGAATATACCCAAAGGACAACTAAGTGTTCTATAAAAAAAAAAGACATCTGCACTCACATGTTTATTGAAGCACTATTCACCACAGCAAAAACATGGAACCAACCCAAATGCACATAGAAGGAGGACTGGATAAAGAAAATGTGGTGCATATACACTATGGAATACTACAAAGTCATAAAGAAAAACAGAATCATATTCTTTGCAGCGACATGGATGCCTCTGGAGGTCATCTTTCTAAGTGAATGACCACAAAATTTAAAAAACTGAATACTGCATGTTCTCATTCATAGGTGGGAGGTAAACATTGGACACACATGTGTACAAGTATGGGATCAATAGCCACTGGGAACTATTAAAGGAGGAGAATGGTGGGGGAATAAACAAAACCAAACCATCTATTGGGTACCATGCTCACTAACCATGGGGGAAGGATCATCACAAGGCCAACACTTGCCTTCATATAATATACTTAAGTAACAAATCCTCACATGTACCTCATGATTCTACAATAAAAATGAAAACTTCTATTCAGATATAGTCTATGTTCCTTTATCTTTGTGTCAGAATCTCAAGTGCATTAACTTGTAGATGATAAGAATATTCCAAGAAACCAAGCCCATAACTGGCAGTCAACAACATCTTCAAAATATTACTGAAGACTACATAATTATCTCACTAAATCCTGTCAAATGTATCCCTAGCTTAACTTCCTCTTAGTAGGACTACAAAGTTACCCATGGCTACTCTAAAGCGACTATATATGAGAAAAGCTGTGATAAACCAGAAGAGACATTACAAGGAGATATAGGTCCCATCTACAGAAATGCCTTACTCTGGCAAATTTTGCAAAACTATATAACAATGTAAACACCTTGTTTGGACTCTCCCAGGGTGCTGAAATAAAATTATGAAAGTGAATGTTCCCGAAGCTAAAGCTTTATCAGCTTTGCAGTAAAATTAACTCTGTCTTCACCCTCAGTTTAGCTTTGACCAGGTGACTAAGGATCCCTGAAGAAGTCTCATCTTAGAACAGGAACTCTTCCTTGAAGCTAACAAGAGAGCATGGGGCTTGATACTGATTTTATTTTTGTCATTCCTCCTACTTACCCTAATTAGTCCCATAGTTCAGCCAACTGCTTAGGGATCTTAGCTCATAAGCACAGATTCCCCAAATTCCAAAATGAAATAATAATCAAATTGCCACATAGCCGTAGCTCCCTAGAACATAGA
>NW_007222355.1:0-687 GCF_000164805.1 Carlito syrichta | reverse complement strand
AAGTTGGAAGCATTCCCATAAGAACTGGATCAAAATAAGGATATCCACTCTCACCACTCCTATTTAACACAGTACTGGAATTCCTAGCTGGAGCAATCAGGCAGAAGAAAGAAATTAGAGGTATCGAACCAAATAGGGAAGAAGTTAAATAATCTCTCTTCATAGATGATATGATTATATACCTAGAAAGCCCTAGAGATTCCACCAAAAAATTCCTAGCACTTACAAATGACTTCAATAAGCCTCAAGAAACAGAATCAATACGCAAAAATCAGTTGCATTTCTATACACGACAAGAAGCAGACTGATAACCAAATCAATATATATGTATATGTGTGTGTGTGTGTATATATATATATATTTGTGTGTGTGTCTGTGTGTGTTTGTGTAGTTATTGATATTCATCTAAACAAAAGGTGAAAGTTTTTGTTTTGAGAAATACAAAACACTGCTCCAAAAAATCAAACATGGAACAAATGGGAGAGCATTCTATGTTCATGGAATTGGTACAAATTATCAAGATATCCATACTACACAAAGCAATCTACACATTTCATGAAATAATTAACAAAATATCAGTAAAACTTTTCACGGACCTAGAAAAGATAGTACTTAAATTCACATGTAAGGAAAAGGAAACTGAAAGTCATCCTCAGCAAAAAGTACAAAGCTGGTGGCATCACACTC
>NW_007222354.1:0-637 GCF_000164805.1 Carlito syrichta | reverse complement strand
AGCAATCAGGCAGAAGAAAGAAATTAGAGGTATCGAACCAAATAGGGAAGAAGTTAAATACTCTCTTCATAGATGATATGATTATATACCTAGAAAGCCCTAGAGATTCCACCAAAAAATTCCTAGCACTTACAAATGACTTCAATAAGCCTCAAGAAACAGAATCAATACGCAAAAATCAGTTGCATTTCTATACACGACAAGAAGCAGACTGATAACCAAATCAATATATATGTATATGTGTGTGTGTGTGTATATATATATATATTTGTGTGTGTGTCTGTGTGTGTTTGTGTAGTTATTGATATTCATCTAAACAAAAGGTGAAAGTTTTTGTTTTGAGAAATACAAAACACTGCTCCAAAAAATCAAACATGGAACAAATGGGAGAGCATTCTATGTTCATGGAATTGGTACAAATTATCAAGATATCCATACTACACAAAGCAATCTACACATTTCATGAAATAATTAACAAAATATCAGTAAAACTTTTCACGGACCTAGAAAAGATAGTACTTAAATTCACATGTAAGGAAAAGGAAACTGAAAGTCATCCTCAGCAAAAAGTACAAAGCTGGTGGCATCACACTCCCAGAATTCAAACTACTGCAAGGCTACAGTAACCAAAATACCA
>NW_007222353.1:0-685 GCF_000164805.1 Carlito syrichta | reverse complement strand
TGTGTGTGTGTGTATATATATATATATTTGTGTGTGTGTCTGTGTGTGTTTGTGTAGTTATTGATATTCATCTAAACAAAAGGTGAAAGTTTTTGTTTTGAGAAATACAAAACACTGCTCCAAAAAATCAAACATGGAACAAATGGGAGAGCATTCTATGTTCATGGAATTGGTACAAATTATCAAGATATCCATACTACACAAAGCAATCTACACATTTCATGAAATAATTAACAAAATATCAGTAAAACTTTTCACGGACCTAGAAAAGATAGTACTTAAATTCACATGTAAGGAAAAGGAAACTGAAAGTCATCCTCAGCAAAAAGTACAAAGCTGGTGGCATCACACTCCCAGAATTCAAACTACTGCAAGGCTACAGTAACCAAAATACCACAGTACTGGTACAAAAAATAGATGCATCGAATAAGATAGGGAACTTGAAAATAAAATCATAGACCTACGATCAACTTATCTTTGACAAAGCTGACAAAAACATTTGGGAAAAGAAGTTCTATTTAGCTAATTCTGCAGGGGAAACTGGTTAACACATTCAGAAGAATAAAACTGGACTGCTACATATCACCATGTATAAAAGTTAAAATGGGTCAAGAATTTACATGTGGAACCTCAAACTATAAGGATCTTAGAAGAAAACCTAGGTACCATGTTCCTGGTCATCAGC
>NW_007222352.1:0-687 GCF_000164805.1 Carlito syrichta | reverse complement strand
ACAAAGCAATCTACACATTTCATGAAATAATTAACAAAATATCAGTAAAACTTTTCGCGGACCTAGAAAAGATAGTACTTAAATTCACATGTAAGGAAAAGGAAACTGAAAGTCATCCTCAGCAAAAAGTACAAAGCTGGTGGCATCACACTCCCAGAATTCAAACTACTGCAAGGCTACAGTAACCAAAATACCACAGTACTGGTACAAAAAATAGATGCATCGAATAAGATAGGGAACTTGAAAATAAAATCATAGACCTACGATCAACTTATCTTTGACAAAGCTGACAAAAACATTTGGGAAAAGAAGTTCTATTTAGCTAATTCTGCAGGGGAAACTGGTTAACACATTCAGAAGAATAAAACTGGACTGCTACATATCACCATGTATAAAAGTTAAAATGGGTCAAGAATTTACATGTGGAACCTCAAACTATAAGGATCTTAGAAGAAAACCTAGGTACCATGTTCCTGGTCATCAGCCTAGGCAATGAATTCATGGTCAAGTCTTGAAAAGCAAACAAAATAAAAACTAAAATTGATAGATAAAACCTTATCCATCAAAAATAAATAAATAAATTAATTAATAATAAATAAGAAAAAAGACAGAAAAAGAAAGACAATAAAATAAAGCTATCAAGAGAGTAAAAAGAAAACCCACAGAATTGGAAAAAAATATATTTAG
>NW_007222351.1:0-592 GCF_000164805.1 Carlito syrichta | reverse complement strand
ATACTGCATGTTCTCATTCATAGGTGGGAGGTAAACATTGGACACACATGTGTACAAGTATGGGATCAATAGCCACTGGGAACTATTAAAGGAGGAGAATGGTGGGGGAATAAACAAAACCAAACCATCTATTGGGTACCATGCTCACTAACCATGGGGGAAGGCTCATCACAAGGCCAACACTTGCCTTCATATAATCTACTTATGTAACAAATCCTCACATGTACCTCATGATTCTACAATAAAAATGAAAACTTCTATTCAGATATAGTCTATGTTCCTTTATCTTTGTGTCAGAATCTCAAGTGCATTAACTTGTAGATGATAAGAATATTCCAAGAAACCAAGCCCATAACTGGCAGTCAACAACATCTTCAAAATATTACTGAAGACTACATAATTATCTCACTAAATCCTGTCAAATGTATCCCTAGCTTAACTTCCTCTTAGTAGGACTACAAAGTTACCCATGGCTACTCTAAAGCGACTATATATGAGAAAAGCTGTGATAAACCAGAAGAGACATTACAAGGAGATATAGGTCCCATCTACAGAAATGCCTTACTCTGGCAAATTTTGCAAAACTATATAA
>NW_007222350.1:0-665 GCF_000164805.1 Carlito syrichta | reverse complement strand
GTTTTTACTACATGACTGATGAGGAAATAATGTTTGAGAAGCTAAAATAATAAGAGACATACAAATAGTAACCCATTCTCTATACACAGGATTCTTTATCCGGTATATAAAACTACAATTTTTTTTGTTGTTTTTTTTTTAGTTGGAGTCTCATTCCATCGCCCAGACTGGCGTGCATTGGCCGCTCCCAGCCACCATAGCCTCGACCTGCTGGGCTCCTGCGATCCTTCCGCCTCAGTCTTCCAAGTAGGTGGAACTTCCAAGTAGCTGGAACTACCACACCCAGATAATTTTTTGATTTACTGTAGAGATGAGGTCTCGCCAATTTGCCCAGGCGGGTCTCGAACCCACGGGCTCAGGCAATTAACTCACCTCGGCCTCCCAAAGTGCGGGCTTACAGGCTGAGCCACAGAGCCTGGCTAAAGCCACAATTCTAATCCAGCTCTTACTAACTCCAAACTCAATATGCAAATAAGACATTTTGTTTAAATACACTGTGTCTTCCACAGCTCCTCCTCTCATATTCCTTTGGATGAATCACTCAGTGCCTCTATTTATCTATCTATCTATCTGACTGGTTATTATTTGTAATAATTTTATATAAACTTACCTTATAAAGTTATATAAAGTAATTTCATAGAAAATTCAATGACGATTGATCCAAG
>NW_007222349.1:0-796 GCF_000164805.1 Carlito syrichta | reverse complement strand
TGGAACTTCCAAGTAGCTGGAACTACCACACCCAGATAATTTTTTGATTTACTGTAGAGATGAGGTCTCGCCAATTTGCCCAGGCGGGTCTCGAACCCACGGGCTCAGGCAATTAACTCACCTCGGCCTCCCAAAGTGCGGGCTTACAGGCTGAGCCACAGAGCCTGGCTAAAGCCACAATTCTAATCCAGCTCTTACTAACTCCAAACTCAATATGCAAATAAGACATTTTGTTTAAATACACTGTGTCTTCCACAGCTCCTCCTCTCATATTCCTTTGGATGAATCACTCAGTGCCTCTATTTATCTATCTATCTATCTGACTGGTTATTATTTGTAATAATTTTATATAAACTTACCTTATAAAGTTATATAAAGTAATTTCATAGAAAATTCAATGACGATTGATCCAAGAAGAGATACAAGATTAGGATCTTGCAAGCCACTCGTCATAACATTTTCAGCAACTGATAAATAAACAATCTTTGTTATGTATGTTTCTGTTTAAAGACATTTTAATTATTATACATTGTTGATGCATTGACACTGAACTCATGACTAACAGTGCTAGAATCCATAACTGAATGAAGCTTTTCTAAAACACATATTTTCTTTGTAAGGCATATGACAACCTTCTTGCTCTAAATAAATGGAGAAATATAGAATAATGCTTGTTTACAGTATGCAAGTTGAAACAAAAAGGCAGAGTGTTGTCTTTTCAACCTGAACTGGGAGCATAAGGCATCAAGTAACTCAAATTTTCACCACTCTGTACATATCTGCAAATGACCTCAAA
>NW_007222348.1:0-806 GCF_000164805.1 Carlito syrichta | reverse complement strand
GTAGAGATGAGGTCTCGCCAATTTGCCCAGGTGGGTCTCGAACCCATGGGCTCAGGCAATTAACTCACCTCGGCCTCCCAAAGTGCGGGCTTACAGGCTGAGCCACAGAGCCTGGCTAAAGCCACAATTCTAATCCAGCTCTTACTAACTCCAAACTCAATATGCAAATAAGACATTTTGTTTAAATACACTGTGTCTTCCACAGCTCCTCCTCTCATATTCCTTTGGATGAATCACTCAGTGCCTCTATTTATCTATCTATCTATCTGACTGGTTATTATTTGTAATAATTTTATATAAACTTACCTTATAAAGTTATATAAAGTAATTTCATAGAAAATTCAATGACGATTGATCCAAGAAGAGATACAAGATTAGGATCTTGCAAGCCACTCGTCATAACATTTTCAGCAACTGATAAATAAACAATCTTTGTTATGTATGTTTCTGTTTAAAGACATTTTAATTATTATACATTGTTGATGCATTGACACTGAACTCATGACTAACAGTGCTAGAATCCATAACTGAATGAAGCTTTTCTAAAACACATATTTTCTTTGTAAGGCATATGACAACCTTCTTGCTCTAAATAAATGGAGAAATATAGAATAATGCTTGTTTACAGTATGCAAGTTGAAACAAAAAGGCAGAGTGTTGTCTTTTCAACCTGAACTGGGAGCATAAGGCATCAAGTAACTCAAATTTTCACCACTCTGTACATATCTGCAAATGACCTCAAAAGTACCTTAAGTACTGACTTTGGGGTTACAAATACATTTTAAGTATTAATAAGTAATAAGAAT
>NW_007222347.1:0-463 GCF_000164805.1 Carlito syrichta | reverse complement strand
GAACACAAAAGAAAGGAGGAGTCATGATCTTAATTTCAGACAAAATACCCTTTAAGCTATCAAAAATTAAAAAAAGATACAGAAGGCCACTACATAATGATATCCCTCCTTATGGATACCCTTTGATGGATGCCCACTGATGGATGTCCTGTGATGAATGCTTTCTGATAGATTCCCTATGATCTATACCCTCTGATGGATGGATGCCCTTATGGATGTCCTCTGATGGATTTCCTCTGATAGATGCCATTTGATGGATATCCTCTGATGGATATCCTCTGATGGATGCCTGATGGATATATTCTGATAGATGGCCTCTGAGGGCTACAGGATAATAGGTGACCTCTGATTGATATACTGTGACGGATGTCCTCTGATAGATGCCCTCTGATAGTTGTCCTCTGATGAATGCCCTCTGATGAATGTCCTCTGATGGTTTCCCCTGATGGATGTCCTTTGATGA
>NW_007222346.1:0-659 GCF_000164805.1 Carlito syrichta | reverse complement strand
AAATACCCTTTAAGCTATCAAAAATTAAAAAAAGATACAGAAGGCCACTACATAATGATATCCCTCCTTATGGATACCCTTTGATGGATGCCCACTGATGGATGTCCTGTGATGAATGCTTTCTGATAGATTCCCTATGATCTATACCCTCTGATGGATGGATGCCCTTATGGATGTCCTCTGATGGATTTCCTCTGATAGATGCCATTTGATGGATATCCTCTGATGGATATCCTCTGATGGATGCCTGATGGATATATTCTGATAGATGGCCTCTGAGGGCTACAGGATAATAGGTGACCTCTGATTGATATACTGTGACGGATGTCCTCTGATAGATGCCCTCTGATAGTTGTCCTCTGATGAATGCCCTCTGATGAATGTCCTCTGATGGTTTCCCCTGATGGATGTCCTTTGATGAATGCCCTCTGATAATTTCCCTTTCTTCTATACTTTCTGATCAGTAACTTCAGATAGATGCTCTCTAATTGATATCCTCTGATAGATACTCTATGATTGATGCCCTCTGTTGAACGTTCTCTGGTGGATGCCCTCTGATGGATGTCTTCTGATAGAGAACCTCTGACAGACTTCCTCTGATGGATGTCCTCTGGTAGATACCTGCTTGTGGATACACTATGACAGATGCCCTCCTATCA
>NW_007222345.1:0-685 GCF_000164805.1 Carlito syrichta | reverse complement strand
CCTCTGATGGTTTCCCCTGATGGATGTCCTTTGATGAATGCCCTCTGATAATTTCCCTTTCTTCTATACTTTCTGATCAGTAACTTCAGATAGATGCTCTCTAATTGATATCCTCTGATAGATACTCTATGATTGATGCCCTCTGTTGAACGTTCTCTGGTGGATGCCCTCTGATGGATGTCTTCTGATAGAGAACCTCTGACAGACTTCCTCTGATGGATGTCCTCTGGTAGATACCTGCTTGTGGATACACTATGACAGATGCCCTCCTATCAGTACCCTCTGATTGATGCCTTTTGATCTATACCCTCTGATCAATACCTTCTTATAGATGCCCTATAATTGATGCCCTCTGATCTATACCCTGTGATGGCTGCCCCCCAGCTAATGTCCTCTAATCTCTTCTTTCTGATTAACACCCTTTGATGGATGCCCTCTGATCACTGCCCTCTGGTGGGTGCTCATTGATGGATATCCTCTGCTGAATACCCTCTGTTCAATATCTTCTGATAGATGTTCTCTGATGGAAGCCTCATGATAACACCCTCTGATGAATGCTCTCTGATAAATGTCCTCTAATAGATATCCTCTTATGGATGCCCTCTGATGGATACCCTCTGATGAATGTCCTCTGATGGATACCTTCTGAAAGATGCCCTCTGTAGACTGCCCTCTGATGGATGCC
>NW_007222344.1:0-1127 GCF_000164805.1 Carlito syrichta | reverse complement strand
TCATCAGGCTTTAAATATATATAAATATATATATATATATATATATATATATATATACAGTTCACATATATTCAGCTATTCATATTCATAATATGATATTTGTGATGACCAAGTAGAGACTCTTGTAAATAATGCATGTTATATTAACAACATTAAGAGAGAAAAAATGCTACAGTCATTTTGGTAGATGTAGAATAAACATTTGTTAAGATTTAACACTCACTGATAATATGGATTGCAAGTGAATAATTCATAGAGTGAATGGGAGCTTCTTTAACCTTATAAATGATACCTTTTTAAAACTTACCACAAACACCATGATACTTAATGGTGAAAAGTCAGAAGCTTTTCTATTAAAGTCAAGAAAAAGCCAAGAATTTCTGCCAGTGCTGCCATTGTTCAACACTGTATAGTACTGAAGATCACTGTCAATTTAAAGTGAAGAGGCAAAGAAATAAGTGGTAAGGTCAAGAGTACAGATCATTTATCCCAAGGATTCCTTCCAGCTCTCTTGCTTGCATCTCAAAGGTCAGAGGCTATTAGTTAATGACTGGTCATTAAGTGTAGTATGACATACCCTTAACTGCAGCCTTTGCGGCATGACGCCATGCTGAGCCACTGCAGGTGGCCATTGGTGAGGGGTTCTCCACTGGATGGGTTCCTGGCCCCCAACTTATCTGAACCACAGCAGCTTGATCTTCATGTCTTTTTATCTTTTAAAAATTATTTATTGATTAAAGAATTGTTCCATATTTTTAATGATCTTGGACACCATTGAAAAGAGGTTATCTAAAACCATCTAAGGGATGGCAGCTTGTTTTCTGATGCATGGACCACGTTATTGCCATGTTTTTTGACAGATAAAGTACTTTGAGGTCTGATCCTTGCCGAGTGCCTGCTGTGTGATAAATAGCAAGTGTCCAGTGCTTGGCTAGAAATAAAAGAATGAGAAATTGGCAGTTGCTGTCTTCACAAATCTCACAGTCTATTAGGGAGACCCCTGAGCAGACAGGTCACTGGGTATCGCATCCGTCATCAGTACCAGGGTATGGTGGCAGCACAAAAGAAGGAGTAGTGTTTTCAGGTAATTGTAGGAGAATAGGATATCACAGGAAAGGCAACAACTT
>NW_007222343.1:0-766 GCF_000164805.1 Carlito syrichta | reverse complement strand
AATTATCACATTACTATTAAAAAATGGATGGCAGTAGCAGGAAACTGCCAGGAGGGTGTCAGGGAAGTGGGATTGGCAGTAGTTGGCATCTGTCTGGGGAAGTGAGGCACACCTCATTAACAAGGGTACATGCCTAACGAACATTTGTATACCTAACCCTGAATTGTAGCCCACATCATTACAATAAAAATAATTAAAAGTTATAAAAAATGAGTACTTCTCATTCCCCAAATCTTAAGATTTTTCAGGCAATTGTTACTATTTCCTATGAACAAGTAAAACTATGATCTTGCCAGGAAATACAGTAAAGTGTTCACTATACTGAAATCTGGGTTTACCACAGTTTCATTTTGGGCTTCTCCTATTGGAATACTAGTAAGCAAAGAGAAAAGTTGTTCTACTGATAACCTATTTTGATTTTCTTGAGGGCAGGGGAGGGAATATGTTTAACCCAGGGGACTCATTGGACTTTCTCTTGGTACTTCAACATCCCATGTTTTGTGAAAATAGTTTTACCAACAATATCCATACAATGTACATTGTACAAACCACCAAAGACTCAATATGGATTATCCTTCCAAGTAAGTAACTCTAACTCAGGTCAGTGAAACTGATGGCCAAAGGTGAGAGAATTCTGAAATGGATGGGAGAGGAGTGAGATCAATATACAAATTCACACCGTAATTTCCTTAGTGTTTTTATTTAACTCTTTTTAGGCAATTTCACTGGGTGGTATCCTTGAAGGACCCTCCTAGAAGTGGGGGAA
>NW_007222342.1:0-867 GCF_000164805.1 Carlito syrichta | reverse complement strand
CTTTCACAGAAACAAGGACCTGTGTCACATGTTCTCACTCGTAAGTGGACCTTGAACAATTATCACATTACTATTAAAAAATGGATTGGCAGTAGCAGGAAACTGCCAGGAGGGTGTCAGGGAAGTGGGATTGGCAGTAGTTGGCATCTGTCTGGGGAAGTGAGGCACACCTCATTAACAAGGGTACCTGCCTAACGAACATTTGTATACCTAACCCTGAATTGTAGCCCACATCATTACAATAAAAATAATTAAAAGTTAAAAAAATGAGTACTTCTCATTCCCCAAATCTTAAGATTTTTCAGGCAATTGTTACTATTTCCTATGAACAAGTAAAACTATGATCTTGCCAGGAAATACAGTAAAGTGTTCACTATACTGAAATCTGGGTTTACCACAGTTTCATTTTGGGCTTCTCCTATTGGAATACTAGTAAGCAAAGAGAAAAGTTGTTCTACTGATAACCTATTTTGATTTTCTTGAGGGCAGGGGAGGGAATATGTTTAACCCAGGGGACTCATTGGACTTTCTCTTGGTACTTCAACATCCCATGTTTTGTGAAAATAGTTTTACCAACAATATCCATACAATGTACATTGTACAAACCACCAAAGACTCAATATGGATTATCCTTCCAAGTAAGTAACTCTAACTCAGGTCAGTGAAATTGATGGCCAAAGGTGAGAGAATTCTGAAATGGATGGGAGAGGAGTGAGATCAATATACAAATTCACACCGTAATTTCCTTAGTGTTTTTATTTAACTCTTTTTAGGCAATTTCACTGGGTGGTATCCTTGAAGGACCCTCCTAGAAGTGGGGGAAACTGTGCATCTGTCACGATCCAACAGTTCAAAAATGGCACAAGG
>NW_007222341.1:0-1625 GCF_000164805.1 Carlito syrichta | reverse complement strand
AGTATATAAAGAAGAAGATATTTGGTAATTATAAGTCTACATTGCTGCATCTCAGACAATACATTGTGCCTTCTATTAACTACATGGTATTGGAACCAGAATCCCAGGATTATTCTGGAATTGGATAACTTCGATTGGAATTTTATAAGCTGGGATAGAATAATGTGTGTCTCCTTTGAAGTAAGAAATATAGAGACACCAATTTCCTTTACTTGACAACCTGCAGATTTCTCTACCGATGCAATGTTCTACTTAAAAGTCATCAATTCTGAGATTCAATCCACAGAGAAATTAAGCCACTCACGTTAGAGTGATAAAGTGTTTCTTGTCATCCTCTAGGTCACTCAAAATGTCTCTCAATTCTTCCAACCAATCATCCCTTGGTAGCACTCATGAGTAGGGTTCACTTCTTTTATAAGAGGTTATTCAACTAATAAAATTCATAGGGTAACTCTCCCGAATTCTTCTCTGGTTAAGCCTGCATTCACTTTTCCCTGGTATCAGGCTGTACCATAAGAGTGAAAAAAAAAATCCCTTCATAAAATAAAATACCATGAGAAGCGTTTTACAGAAAAAAATGACAGCTGTATTTTATCAGGCAGACGCAGAATCTCAGTGGCATATCAATACAAAACTCGCTTTTGTTTTTTACTATTTGAGGAAGTGATTACTATAAATAAAATTAATATTTCTTTTAAATGCCTTTTTTTCCTTCTGAAATCTTGACTATCTTCATAAAAGAAGATTTATTAGTTTTCAGTTTGCACAGCAATGAGATGACCACAAGAGTAAATAGTATCACTTTTGTATCAGACTTTAAAGACCAATTTGGTGTTATTTAAAAGCACAGCAGGTAGAATAGCTACATCTGATAGCTAAAGCCCACTTTCCACTCTTTTTTCACATTTGATTCAACTTCTGGAAAGCAGTCATTCTCTTGACCTCATAAACAATGTTTATTTTATCAAGGGTTTCCTCCCAGCATATTCTCACACATAGCTTTTCTATCTCAGGAAGTTTCAACTATAATATTTATCCACTGATGTTACACCATCCCATTTTCTCACATCTTATGGTTTTTATTTTATTTTTATCTTTTGATTTTACTTCATCATTAGTTCCTTAATCCATCATTTTCTTCATAGATGGCCAGTGTTATCCTTATTTTTCTAGATCTACCTGCAAATTAGGTGTTGTGTTTAGTGAGACATGTAATGAAGCTTACAACTGTGTATTAGCAATAATTAAAACTGAATACTGTGTGTTTGAAATAATACACAAATAAGAACTTTGCTGCATGGTTAACAATAGGACTTAATCAGAATAGTCGGCTATTTCACTGAAATTATAACAATCTTTAAATGTAAACAAGTGAAGTGTAAAATTTTAAAGTTCCCGTTTCTTAAATTGAAATAGTTTAATTGTTATTTAACTCATATGCAGCTAAGTAACTAACTTTTCATTCTTTATAGGGTATGTCAGGAGCCCAGAAAAGATATGATCCACTGCCCAGATTAGACCTAGCATTCATTCCCTTCTATTACCTTGCCTCATTTATTCTTCACTGGGAATGGTAAAAAACTTTACACATGTAAACCAGTACAAATGGCTGGTTTTCAAGATTC
>NW_007222340.1:0-791 GCF_000164805.1 Carlito syrichta | reverse complement strand
CAAAGGAAGCTCAGAAATTTAAAGTTAGAGGATGGAAAACAAATTTTCAGGAGAACATATATATATATTTTAAAAAAAGAGCAAGAGTCATGATCTTAATATCAGATAAAGCAACTTTTATCAAAAATTTAAAAAGATATGGGAGGACGCTACATAATAATACAAGTTTCAATCCATCAACAAGAAATATTCATCCTAAACATATATGCACCCAACAGAGGAGTGCCAGTTTTTACAAAGCAGCTACTAAATAAACTAAAAAAGACATTGATGCTAATGCTATAATAACTAGGGAATTAAATACCCCACTAACAATCCTAGATAGATCATCAAGGCAAACATCAGCAAGGACATCTGGGACCTCAGCTTGATACTTGAACAAATAGACTTGATAGATACCTACAGAATACTCCACTCAACAAAAACAGACTGTACATTCTATTCATCACTACATTGAACTTAATCCAAGATTGATCACATCCTCAGTCATAAATGAAGCATAAATAAATTCCATAAGATTTAAATATTGCCATGCACCTTGTCAGAGCACAGTGGAAAAAAGATAAATATCAACACCAATGAAATTCCCCCCAAATCCACAAAGAAATGGATAGTAAACAGCATGATGCTGAATAACCACTGGGTCAACACAGAAATTTAAAAAAAAAGAAATTAAGTGATTCCTGGAAACAAATGCAAATGCAGAAATAGCTTACCATGGGGAAAAGGAAGAAATGCCTATTACTCTGGGATGCCATGAAAACAGTACTAAGATAATAATTTATATTTCT
>NW_007222339.1:0-723 GCF_000164805.1 Carlito syrichta | reverse complement strand
AGGAGTCAGTTATCTCTCTTTGCAGACGACATGATTGTGTACCTTGAAAACCCAAGAGAATCTGTCAAAAGCCTCCTTGCACCGATAAAGGACTTTGGCAAAGTCTCAGGGTATAAAATAAATGTGCAAAAGACAATCGCATTTCTTTACACCAATAACAAACAAACAGAAACCCAAATAAAAAGCACAATCCCATTCACGATAGCCACAAAAAAAATGAAATACCTTGGCATCTTCCTAACCAGAGACGTGAAAGACCTTTACAATGAAAACTACAAAACACTGCTCAAAGAAATCAAAGACGACACAAACAAGTGGAAAAATATCCCATGCTCATGGATTGGAAGAATCAACATCGTGAAGATGACCATCTTACCTAAGGCAATCTACAGATTTAATGCAATACCCATCAAATTACCAGCAACATTCTTCTCAGAGCTAGAAAAAACAATACAGGAATTCATATGGAAACACAAACGAGCAAGAGTAACCAGAACAATTCTCAGCAAAAAAAACAAAGCAGGTGGTGTCACATTACCTGACTTCAAACTTTACTATAAAGCTACAATAATCAAAACAGCTTGGTATTGGTACAGGAACAGGCATGTAGACCAATGGGAATAGAATTGAGATTCCAGATGCAAAACCTCAATTTCTCAACCAACTCATATTCAACAAAGCCTCCATCACCTACCACTGGGGAGAGGAGAACCTATTCAGTAA
>NW_007222338.1:0-751 GCF_000164805.1 Carlito syrichta | reverse complement strand
CAACAAGGGTGCCTGAATGATGCATATTTGTATACCTAACCCTTAACTGTACCCCACAATTTTAAAATAAAAAATACATAATTGAAATTTTAAAATGCAATAAAGAGCATCAACAGTAAAAAAAGAAAATACATCAGTAGAGTGTTCCAATCAGGAAAACCATCATATGCAAAGGCCCAGAGGCCAGATAGGGTAATCAGAGTGATGAAAACAGAAATGCCAGGTAAAATATGGGACATCCAGGTAAATGTAAATTTCAGATAAAAAATACATTTTTTCCCCCTGAGTCAGTGTCTAACTCTGTCACCCAGACTGGAGTGCAATGGCATGTTCATGGTTCACTGCTGCCTTGATCTTCTGATCTCAGGAGATCTTTCTGCCTCATCTCTCGAGCAGTTGGGACTCAAGCACACACCACTATGTTCAGCTAATTTTTAAAATTTTTTTTATAGAGATGAGGTCTTGCTATGTTGCCCAGCCTGGTCTCGACCTCCTGATCTCAAGCAGTCCACCTGCTTCAGGCTCCTAAAGTGCCGGGAGCCACTGCGCCCAGCCATAATCTACACTTTTTAAGTATTAATTATGTTGCATCCAATGTTTGGGATCTACTTATGCTAAAAAATGATGGATTATTTGTTTGCAATTCTCCTTTACCTGGGGTTCCTGCCTATTATCTGGCAGTTCATAAGAAAAGCCTCTGGAGTGCCAGCAGCTTGCCCTTCACCCATCTCACCTCCTATCTACACTCACA
>NW_007222337.1:0-763 GCF_000164805.1 Carlito syrichta | reverse complement strand
CATTGCTTGAAACAGTTTTGAAATGCAGTGGAACATCTCTTTATTACCACAATCGTTTGCCATTTTAGAGTTCCATGTAAATTCAGGATTGTGTCACAGAAGGGGTACTTTCTGAACTGCACATGAGGTTAGAATATAGTTTCAAATCTCAGCTCCAGCAAATAGAAATTGTGTAATTAGAGGAAAGATTTTAAACCTTTGAACCTCAGTTTTCTCATCTGTAAAATGGGGGTGATACCACTAAGCTTACAGTTTTTTGGTTTGCTTTGGGGGAAATATAAGTTTTGTGTATAACCCTATGCTTATCATGTAGCAGATATTCTCTAAAAGCAGTTTGTTAATATTCTGATAGTTTCTGGACATTGCATCTTAGTAAATGAAATATGCAGTATATCCAGATATTAGCATGCTAAGAAATACGGGACTGAGACTCCATTGTAGTTATGTCTTGGTAAAATACTCCATTTGATATTGCAAAGGTAAGGTAATTTTTCTGGTATGTATTCAGTCCTGCATGTTTGTTTATATGTTTGAGCAATTTGGGGCATCTTGCAGTGGAAATGTAATGATGTTGATTTTGTCTCAGATATCTTGTTGAGCACAGATTAAACTGCACTGGACCTTAGCATCGTTCAGCAATGTTGTTTATGTTTCTCGTTTTCACATGTGTTCAGTTATATACACATGCCCACTTATCCATAATTTGGATGTTAATTTTAATTGTTATAAATATAAGTAGATGAACATTTGAGTAATGATTCTA
>NW_007222336.1:0-1022 GCF_000164805.1 Carlito syrichta | reverse complement strand
ATCGTTTGCCATTTTAGAGTTCCATGTGAATTCAGGATTGTGTCACAGAAGGGGTACTTTCTGAACTGCACATGAGGTTAGAATATAGTTTCAAATCTCAGCTCCAGCAAATAGAAATTGTGTAATTAGAGGAAAGATTTTAAACCTTTGAACCTCAGTTTTCTCATCTGTAAAATGGGGGTGATACCACTAAGCTTACAGTTTTTTGGTTTGCTTTGGGGGAAATATAAGTTTTGTGTATAACCCTATGCTTATCATGTAGCAGATATTCTCTAAAAGCAGTTTGTTAATATTCTGATAGTTTCCGGACATTGCATCTTAGTAAATGAAATATGCAGTATATCCAGATATTAGCATGCTAAGAAATACGGGACTGAGACTCCATTGTAGTTATGTCTTGGTAAAATACTCCATTTGATATTGCAAAGGTAAGGTAATTTTTCTGGTATGTATTCAGTCCTGCATGTTTGTTTATATGTTTGAGCAATTTGGGGCATCTTGCAGTGGAAATGTAATGATGTTGATTTTGTCTCAGATATCTTGTTGAGCACAGATTAAACTGCACTGGACCTTAGCATCGTTCAGCAATGTTGTTTATGTTTCTCGTTTTCACATGTGTTCAGTTATATACACATGCCCACTTATCCATAATTTGGATGTTAATTTTAATTGTTATAAATATAAGTAGATGAACATTTGAGTAATGATTCTAACACCAGTTCTTTATAATAAGACTATTTCTGTGTCCTGATCAAGAGCTCCCAGTAATGATATTTTGCTGATATGGTTACAGTATATTATGTTGAATGATGAATTTTGCTTAACAGGAGTGATTAAGACCTAATTACTTAATATCTAATTAAGACCCTAATTTTTAAAATCTAATTTATTTAATAAATATCATCTATTATATACACTTATATATCTTTATTTTAATACTTTAGACATTAAATATTCTTATTAGCTTGCATATTTTAATATATGGCATATTTTAATATATGACATATTTTATGATCTGCCAA
>NW_007222335.1:0-1305 GCF_000164805.1 Carlito syrichta | reverse complement strand
AAATTTGGGGGACACATTCAAACCATAGGGATCCTCCTGACCATAAAATATTCTGTCTCAGGGGATTGAAGATCAGAATATCTGATAAATTTTGCTGTGGTAGAGAAGTGATAACACAGTTTTGGAGGAGTACATGGATTGATCAAGTTGACAGCAAATGCTGTGTCTTGTGATGTGGAATTTCACTGGGAAACCTTTAAGACAAACCATAAGTATATTGGTTAAAATATATTATTGATACCATAGCCTGACTCTCATCCTCCACCTCTTTACACACTCATAGAAATGTTAACAGCTAATTTTTGCTCTGTAACAAATGATCCCATTAGTTAAAACAAATTGTTTTATTATTTATGGTTCGACAGGTTGGCTAGTCAACCTGTGGCCAGTTTAGCTGGTCTCTGCGGACTGCAGGTTGTTCAGCTGAGGCTAGATGGTCTCAAATGGCTTCACTCACCTGTCTGGTAAATTGACAGACTGGTGAGTCTAGAACAATCTCAGCTGGGACTCTCTGTGTACTCCTTGTGATCTCCTCTCCCACAGACTATCTTCAGATTCTTCACTTGGTGTTCTCAGGATTCCAGAGAATCCAAATACTTTGTAGACCTCTGAACCATGTTCACTGACTTTCCATTAGACATAGCAAGTCATGTGAACAAACCCAGTTTCAAAGGGTAGAAAAATATGAGAGAGAGCGCAAAGTCAAATTGCAAAGGTGCGTGTGACAGGAATGTGAAGAATTTGAAGGCCATTTTGCCATCTCCCATAGATATTAGAGTAACTATAGGTAGTTCAACTGGAGTGAGCATTTCCACTAGACTGAATCAAGGAGACCATCTTTTTGTCTCACAGCCTCAATTTGATATGGAATCTTTCTCTGAGCTCTTTTTCTATTCTGGACTTTTAAAATTTGGCCACCTTTACTGATTTTCTTATCTTGCATTCCTGAGATGTGGTTTCATTTTTTGCCATGTTTTAAAATTTTGACCAATTACTTGCTGTGGTACTAATACAATTTTTTCTCAAATACAATTTTTATTTGGTGTGTTCTGTGGATGTTTTCCTTTCAGCAATGTTTCATACTTCATCCAGTGTTTTAAGCCCTTGTCTTGAGCTTCCTTTCAGAGTTTGGAGGTACACTTAAGCAAACTCCCGGAATTCCATTTTTGTAATTTGATGCACTGGGTTCCTACTCACTGACCCTCCCCCCCATATCTGAAAGGTGCAGACAACAGTCAGAAGGGTGTCCCCAAGATGGCGCTGCCTCCCAAAGACAACAAAGGCCCTAAGCGGCTTTTCCCGCCG
>NW_007222334.1:0-489 GCF_000164805.1 Carlito syrichta | reverse complement strand
TTAATAAATTCAGTTGGAATTTTCAACTTATAAGTATATATACTTTGAAAACAGCACCACACTTAAGGAATCTCTAAATTTTGATGAGTTGGGGGGTAGGTGGGGATACAACTCAATCATCCTAGTTTCCAACATTTTAAAATCCCTTTTATAGTAAAAATAGTGCAAATTGAAAAGAGAGATTCTCCATCATTTTTGAAGAAAACTTCAAGGTTTGGGGCAGGGAAGGAAAAGTAATTCGATGAGCCATTTGTAACACATTAATACTAAATCTTAAATGTTTGTGGTTAAAAAGGGATGAAACATCACAACAAATTTAGGAAAATCTAAGACAATAGAAAGTTAATTATCATTTTTCATTGCCCTCTAAAGGCAAAACACCCTTACTGCATGTCCCTTCTCATATCTTTTACTTATTCCCCTTTCTCAATTAGTTTTGACATTGAAAATAAATTAATCTTTGGTCATAATTAAAATTAGGCTGGCAAT
>NW_007222333.1:0-705 GCF_000164805.1 Carlito syrichta | reverse complement strand
TTCAAGTAAACATTTGGGAAAGTGGGGAACTTTACATTTTAATAACTCTTAATAGGCTTCTAATAACAAAATGAATGCAGAGAATAATTTCCCATTGGATCAGATGGAGGGGTAGATACTGTGTTACAGATGAATAAAAGTATAATAGATTATCTGTCATTTAGGGGACAGGATTAGATTTTTGAAGGAAAACTAAGCAGATTTTTTTTAAAGTATCCTACTGTTTACTAAAAGAACTTCAAAATACAGAGCTGGCTTTAGTTCCATTGAGAGTATAATACTCTTGGTCATGTATCTGCTGCTTGTATATCTTCTTTTGAGAACTGTCTATTCATATCTTTTGCTCACTTTGTAATGGGGCTGTTTGTTTTTTCTTTTTGGCATGTTTGAGTTCCTTGTAGATCCTAGATATCAGACATATGGTTGGCAAATATTTTTTCCCAGTCTGTGGGCTGTCTCCCTGCTCTCTTGTTGGTTTATTTGGTTTTGCAGAAGCTTGTCAGTTTGATGAGGTCCCACTTGTCTATCTTATTTTTTATGGCATGGGCACTTGGGGTGTTGTTCAGAAATTGGTTGCCAGTTCCAATTTCCATAAGAGTATCTCCTGTATTTTCTAAGGTTTTTATAGTTTGAGGTTTTACATTTAGGTCTTTGATCCATTTGGAGTTGATTTTTGTGTATGGTGATAGGTAGGGATCTTATTTG
>NW_007222332.1:0-1178 GCF_000164805.1 Carlito syrichta | reverse complement strand
ATCCACTCACCTCAGCCTCCCAAAGGCGCGGGATTACAGGCTGAGCCACGGAGTCCGGCTCATAATAAGTATTTTTACCCTAGAACTCTTTTACCTTTGAAAGGAGATCATTAGGCTGAGACTCATTTCCTTGGGGCACCATAGAACTTCTTGAGAAACAAGACTCAGAATCTTGGTTTTGAGTTCACAGAATATTTGCTATTGCAATGGCTGGGACTCACTGTAGTTACTGTTGTACTACTGTTTAAATATCAAAATTTAGCTTTGACTGTCAAAAGAAAAGGTTGGAGAACTCAAGACTGGATTCAACACCGCAAATCAAAGAGGAAAGGCCTAAAACCGTAAAGACAGTTTCTCAATCTTACAGAAAGGCGGTAAAAAGCTTTTCTAGGCTTGAGGGGAAATCTTGGAGAATATGGAAAAGACGAAGAAGAAGAAAAAGAAACTACAAAAAAGTTTTGGTGGTGAGTATTGGCCGTGCTTAAGGTTGAAACCCCAGGAGAGGTGGGGGATGCCCCACATAGTGGGCAGAGGAGACTCCTGCCTGGTCCCCAAAACGCAGAGACCCACATCACCATGGGAGTATATAGAGGAAATGGACAGCAGTGGCTGTGGGTTGAATGTTTGCTCCCTCCAAAACCCATGTTGGAATCTAATTGTCATTGTAACAGTATTAAGAGGTGGGACTTTTAAGAGGTGATTTAGCCATGAGGTCTCTACCCACCCCTATGAATAGATTAATGTCGTTATCATGGGTGTGGGTTCAATATAAAATGGTGACTTCAGCTCTATTTTCTACTTCTCTCATCCTCTCATTGCCCTTCTGCCATGTGATTACACAGCAAGAAGGTCCTTCCAAGATGCTGGCACCTTGATATTGGACTTCCCAGTTTCCAGAATTGGGAAAAGTAAGCTTCTGCTCATTATAAATTACCCAGTCTCCGGTAGTTTGTGGTGCAAAATAGACTAAAACAACAGGATAGGTATGGGCAGAGAGAGAGCCAAGGAAATAACCCTGCCCACGAGTCTGGGTTGGCTTCCTAGGAGCATGGAGGAGATCCCATGTGCCTGAATAGAACACAAGAGGTGGTTCCAGTTTGAGAGCCAGGAAGCCTGTCAGATAGTCCAGGGGCAGGGGCTGAACTGTCACTGAAGCCTCAGAAAGTCATAGTGCCTAT
>NW_007222331.1:0-766 GCF_000164805.1 Carlito syrichta | reverse complement strand
TCGTTATCATGGGTGTGGGTTCAATATAAAAATGGTGACTCAGCTCTATTTTCTACTTCTCTCATCCTCTCATTGCCCGTCTGCCATGTGATTACACAGCAAGAAGGTCCTTTCCAAGATGCTGGCACCTTGATATTGGACTTCCCCAGTTTCCAGAATTGGGAAAAGTAAGCTTCTGCTCATTATAAATTACCCAGTCTCCGGTAGTTTGTGGTGCAAAATAGACTAAAACAACAGGATAGGTATGGGCAGAGAGAGAGCCAAGGAAATAACCCTGCCCACGAGTCTGGGTTGGCTTCCTAGGAGCATGGAGGAGATCCCATGTGCCTGAATAGAACACAAGAGGTGGTTCCAGTTTGAGAGCCAGGAAGCCTGTCAGATAGTCCAGGGGCAGGGGCTGAACTGTCACTGAAGCCTCAGAAAGTCATAGTGCCTATAAGAGCTGAAGTAATAACCCAGCTGGCTGGGGAAGCCTGCTGAGCTGACCCAGCACAATGACAAACATGCCACAGCAGTTGCATGACATCTAACAGCAGGCACCAGCAGATAAGAGACCCTGGACCAGAAGCTTCTTCCCTGATGCCAATATCACACAAAATTCCCATTCCTGCCCAGACCCGGAATCCTAGAGCACCGCAAGAGGACTGAGGAAGTGATTGAATGAGGGCTAGCAGATCTAAGGGACCTCCTGGGACAGGAGAAGAGCACATGGGGAGACTACTTGGACTGGCCTGTGCAGGCCATAGTAGGACAATGGCCAACTAGG
>NW_007222330.1:0-2047 GCF_000164805.1 Carlito syrichta | reverse complement strand
GGCATTTATGGAGAAATGCAGCATGGTGCCCACAGAATAGGCCTGTGTCCCAGCATGTGGATCAGGCACACCTTTTCGAGTTCACCAACCAGGAGTTCATTCTCAGGTTCACTGGCATCTCCCAAGAAGGCTGCTCTCTTGCTCTCCGGTTTTGAACAGACTCATCCCCTAACTCTGGCTTGCTGGTATGGGGACCCATGGAATCAGTTTTGCCATCTTGTGAGGGGCACATGGAGCAGATGGCCCTGACCACTGGGATGCCAGGTAATGAGCAAGTGCCACACATCAGAGTAGCAGGGTCTTGTCACCTCGCCAGAGTGACAGCTGGGCCATCTGGCAACAGCCCTGCTGTGGGGAGGAGGCACATACATCTCACCACTCCAGCTTCTCATGTAGTTACACTTCCAAATTCTTCCCTGAGATTAGCTCTTCGCACCTTGTTAGCTGAGGTGAGCCACACTTGGGTGGTTTCCAGGAGACGGGACCATACTGATAGGGTTTCAAGTCCCAGTTGGGAGGTTCCTGGTTTTGGGGACAGAGTGGATGCATCACAATGAGCTGGGTAATACTCCCTAATGCAAGCCTCCCTCTCTGGTCAGCTCTGCTGAAGCCCAGCAGTAAACTGTTCACATCTCCACTGCTCCTACCCCTACCATGACCAGACTGACCCTGAGGCAACACTGACTTCAGGGAACACTGACCTCAGGCAACACTGACCTCAAACAACAGTGACCCTAGGCAACACTGACTCTAAGGTGACACCCTTACTGATTCTCAGGCAACAATGACCCCCAGGCGACACTGACCTTAGGCAACACTGACCCTCAAGCAATGCCTCTGGCCATGCTTCCCTCCTACCCACCCCCACCTGCTGGCAGGGAAGATGCAGCTGCTTCATGAGTAAAAGACCAGTGTCATAAAAGAGCTGGCGAGGAAACATGGAGAAGTAATGGGGGAGGCAAAGGAAAAGGGACAGGAGAAACAGGCCATCCAAACGCAGTAGATCAGAGAGATCATGGTCACATCCCACAATGGAGATGGGATTAGAAAAATCACAACTCTAGAAAAGGCCTAGGGACCAACTAACCTAGTCCTTTCTCATTTTCCAAGAATGCAGAAAATGATACCCAAGGAGATTATGAAAGGCATTCAAATCTACCTGCAAGTAAAAGGCAACAAGCAGACACCTAGCTCCTAAAATAACACTTTCCCAGCAGCTCACTATCTGGTCCAGAATAGTACCATCTTCTTTTGAGGAATCATCTTGGGCAAAAAACAGAACCACACTTTTAAGCTTTGGGGAAAACAAGCCCTCTGTGACTCTGCCCACCAGAAGCCAATGGTGTGGAGATGCCTAACAAAGTCCATCTTCTGGGTCAAGTCCACAAGGCCAGAGACTGGTGAGAGGGAAGGAGGGAGGCGGGCAGGCAGCAGGGCTAGGTATGTCTCGACTCTTCTGCCACCCTCTTGGAATTGGCAGGTAAACATTTGGTCTAGAACTGTAAAGCCCTGCGATCTGTGACATGTTAGGGTCAGAGTGAAAAGTACATTAAGTGCTCAACTTACCTCAAACCAAGCACTAGAATCAATCCTACTATTGGATGTCTAACGAAAGAAAAAGAAATCAATATCCCCAAAAGATACCTGCACATGCATGTTTACTGTAGTACTATTCACAACAGCAAAGTCATGGAATCAACCTAATTGTTCATAAATGGATGGCTGAATAAAGAAAATGTGGCATAAATAAAATGGAATACTACTCACCATTAAAAAAAGAATGAAATCATGTCATTTGTAGCAACATGGAAGGAAATGGAGGCCATCATCTTAAGTGAAACAAGCGAGGCACAGAAAGTCAAATACTGTGTGTTCTTACTCATAAGTGGGTGCTTAAAAATGTGTGAACATGGACATATAGCATGAAATAGACAATGGAGACTGGGAAGGTGAGGGCTGGGAGGAGGTCAGGAATAATAAATTAGTTAGGTATAATATACATTAATCAGGGGATGGATATCCTATAAGTCCTGACTTGACCACTACC
>NW_007222329.1:0-2047 GCF_000164805.1 Carlito syrichta | reverse complement strand
TGGGTAATACTCCCTAATGCAAGCCTCCCTCTCTGGTCAGCTCTGCTGAAGCCCAGCAGTAAACTGTTCACATCTCCACTGCTCCTACCCCTACCATGACCAGACTGACCCTGAGGCAACACTGACTTCAGGGAACACTGACCTCAGGCAACACTGACCTCAAACAACAGTGACCCTAGGCAACACTGACTCTAAGGTGACACCCTTACTGATTCTCAGGCAACAATGACCCCCAGGCGACACTGACCTTAGGCAACACTGACCCTCAAGCAATGCCTCTGGCCATGCTTCCCTCCTACCCACCCCCACCTGCTGGCAGGGAAGATGCAGCTGCTTCATGAGTAAAAGACCAGTGTCATAAAAGAGCTGGCGAGGAAACATGGAGAAGTAATGGGGGAGGCAAAGGAAAAGGGACAGGAGAAACAGGCCATCCAAACGCAGTAGATCAGAGAGATCATGGTCACATCCCACAATGGAGATGGGATTAGAAAAATCACAACTCTAGAAAAGGCCTAGGGACCAACTAACCTAGTCCTTTCTCATTTTCCAAGAATGCAGAAAATGATACCCAAGGAGATTATGAAAGGCATTCAAATCTACCTGCAAGTAAAAGGCAACAAGCAGACACCTAGCTCCTAAAATAACACTTTCCCAGCAGCTCACTATCTGGTCCAGAATAGTACCATCTTCTTTTGAGGAATCATCTTGGGCAAAAAACAGAACCACACTTTTAAGCTTTGGGGAAAACAAGCCCTCTGTGACTCTGCCCACCAGAAGCCAATGGTGTGGAGATGCCTAACAAAGTCCATCTTCTGGGTCAAGTCCACAAGGCCAGAGACTGGTGAGAGGGAAGGAGGGAGGCGGGCAGGCAGCAGGGCTAGGTATGTCTCGACTCTTCTGCCACCCTCTTGGAATTGGCAGGTAAACATTTGGTCTAGAACTGTAAAGCCCTGCGATCTGTGACATGTTAGGGTCAGAGTGAAAAGTACATTAAGTGCTCAACTTACCTCAAACCAAGCACTAGAATCAATCCTACTATTGGATGTCTAACGAAAGAAAAAGAAATCAATATCCCCAAAAGATACCTGCACATGCATGTTTACTGTAGTACTATTCACAACAGCAAAGTCATGGAATCAACCTAATTGTTCATAAATGGATGGCTGAATAAAGAAAATGTGGCATAAATAAAATGGAATACTACTCACCATTAAAAAAAGAATGAAATCATGTCATTTGTAGCAACATGGAAGGAAATGGAGGCCATCATCTTAAGTGAAACAAGCGAGGCACAGAAAGTCAAATACTGTGTGTTCTTACTCATAAGTGGGTGCTTAAAAATGTGTGAACATGGACATATAGCATGAAATAGACAATGGAGACTGGGAAGGTGAGGGCTGGGAGGAGGTCAGGAATAATAAATTAGTTAGGTATAATATACATTAATCAGGGGATGGATATCCTATAAGTCCTGACTTGACCACTACCCATTCCACACATGTAACAAAATTGTCCATGCACCCATATGTTTGTACAAATAAAAATCTTAAAAGTAATTTCTACTATAAGCAGTAATTCCCATTTCTCACCAACCAAAATTAGGAGACCACCGTCCCAAGTCAGTGGGCTGTAACTTACTCACTGACTGTGTGCCCTGGTCCCCCATCAGAATAAGTACTAGGAACATCTTGTGGTGGACTGGAAGATGCACAGCCAAATACCCTTTCACAGATGAACGCCTTGCCCCAACAGCTGGAGTACAGCTGGCATTCAACCTTCAGCAGCCTTTCACATTGGACTTGCTCCTCCCCCAAGGTCACAGTCCTCCCAAGGTAACACATAGCCACTGACCGATGGTGCTAAAGGTGGAAAAGCCCAGCCTTTCAGCTCCACACAGGACAGCTCTGATAGGCCATTCAGTTCCAGAACCCCTGTGGGGTTGGCTAAGACTACTGCCCCTACACCAAAGTCCAGTTTCTCTTTCTACCCAATCCAGCACCTGCTCCTCCCCTCCATGGTGTTTGTCCCAAGAACTGTCCTAGTAAGT
>NW_007222328.1:0-2047 GCF_000164805.1 Carlito syrichta | reverse complement strand
TCCTCTTCTTCTTCACCTTGTTCATCTTCCTATCCTTTTTCCTCCTTATTGAGGTGATTAAACATGGGAAATCTGTCCACACTCACTGTACAAGGGTCTTTGCCATTTTACCTGCCTGGGGAAACATAAGGGGGCCTTTCAGGACAGCCCTGTTTATGACCTCAATGAAACATGTCCTGTCATCCGCTCAATACTGAGATGCACTTTGCTTGCACCTAACTGAACTGGGGACACTCCAGAGGCCCATAGGAAGCCTTAGCCCCTGCCCTTGAAGAGAGACTCAACTCTATAAATGCTGTTTCCTCCCCATCTGGGCCAGGGCTGTTAGTGCCTTCCTTGAGGTTCCTGACCTCAGCAACTTCAGAAGGATTGTGTTTTCCCAGGAAATTAGATTTATGTAAAACACACAGTGAAGTCACATGTCTGGCTTCAGGGCCCCCTGCTTCCCTCCTGCCTTAGAAGTTGTGGGGAGCCATGCCAGGGAGTGCCCCTCACAAGAATGGTGTCATCGCCTCATTAGAGGGGTGACAAGGCTTGCTCTGGTGATACAGATCCACAGAAAGAAAGGTGACAGTCCTTCCTTTGCTCTGCATTCCCCCCACAGAAGCAGGACATATATGGAATCCCAAATCTTCAATCCTTCAAAATCCATGCCAGTGGCAGCAGGAGCATCTAACAACACACACAGACACACACACACACACACACACACACACGTCTTAAGGATGCCGAGTTATTTACCAAACAAGGAGAATTACAGGCCCAGCTATTGCCTTCAGCTGACTTTTAACATAAGCAAGACAATCCTGATTAAGTACAGAAGCTCCAGGTAAGAGGCGGTGACTCTGCCACTAGTTCATATATGTCCCATCGGGTATCAAAGCAAATGCTGGTGTATGTAAGTGAGACACACCAATTGCAACTAGACTGGTGGGGAATATAAACTACCCTGCAGTACAACCAAGCTTCTAGAAGGTCTTCATAACTATGAACAGCCAAGTTGGGTCACGAGGCATAAGCAGAAGAAAAGGGCAGAAGGGGGTCCCAGCAGTTTCCCTTCTGCTGTCATATGCTCATAGCATCTCCTTCTACAACGCTTCCCAAATATACTCTCCAGCCTTACTATCCAAACAGCTTAAATACAGGGAAAGATGCTGAGGTTAGTCTGGAGAAAGAAGTTATTAACTCTAGCTCACAAGAAGTAACACACTTCTGTGTAGTATAGTACAGAAAAAAAATCCACATGACCAGACTAGTCAAGGACTAATCCCAGCTCTGGGATCTGTGCCTGGGGCAAGATAGACCTTTTCAGCCTCAGTTTCCACATCCAAAAATAGGCATGATGATATTGACTTACATAGAGTCAACATTCAGTAACTATGCCTGCCAGAAAAACCTCCATCTTAGAAATCTACCCACCTAAAAGGAAACAGTAATCATTGCTGTGGTTTTTACAGCCCAAGCTGAGGTAAGAGGCCCACCAGACAAGCAGTCAGGCTACTCCCAGGTAGAACTCCACACTCAGCAGGACCACTGCCATACTCTGTCCCCTGCACCTCCAGAACTTAAAGGTATAATTAATTTGACTAGAACAGACACATTTTCACTTTTTTACAACATCCAGTATCATCTTAGGTCCTTCTTAGGATATACCCCTCCCTTTCACCATGACAGTACTACACTGGCCAGTGGCACAATGTCTTCCTACTTGCTTCCTGGTCCACACCTGATGCTCTGGGAAGAGCCACAAGTTGAGAGCAACACCCAACATGAAGCTATGGTGTCACCACCTTGGACATCAGGATAATGGTTCCTAAATCTTTTCAGTTCATGCACAGTTTGGCAAACTACACACTGTGGTGCCTGTCACTTAACTGGGAAGCGCTTCCAGCTTTACCCAAAACTGCATCCACAGACATGTAGGAGCAGCTCCTTGTGTGCTTGAAATGGGAGAGCAGCCAGGGAGGCCCCGCCCCTGCCCTTGTGGGGCTTGCAGGCTAGAGATGGAGAGGTGAGTTCAATACAATAGGAACAGCAATCTCACAGG
>NW_007222327.1:0-764 GCF_000164805.1 Carlito syrichta | reverse complement strand
AAAGGCATTCAAGTACACTGGAGGTATTTAGGGGTGAAACAGCAGCAAGAGCTGAGGCTGGAACAGAAGGCAGTGAGCTAGCCAGCCAGTGTCACGAAAGCCTGTGAAAGGGTCTGGTGTGACCCCAAGGACACCCTTGGAAGAGCTTAAGCAGGGAAGTAAGGTGATCAGATTTCCATTATTCTTGCTACAATGTAGAAAATGATAGAATCAAGGCTGGAAATCTGCATGGGAGTGTAGGTACTAAGCTGCACTGTGGGCTTTTCCAGAATTGGAAGAGAATTTGGAGAACGAGGTACTAAAGAATCAGTATGAAGTGGAATTTGCCTGTCCTGGGCACCCTCCGAAGAAGAGGTTGAAGGAACAGGAAGCATCAAAACTCATGCCCTGGCATCTGGCTTGAACGATGGTGCCTTTCACAATGGGCAGAGAACAACCCAGGAGGAGGAAGAAGTGGAGGCTATGAGTAGAGATGTGGGTGATGGGTTCAACTCACAACTGGCTAAGTTTAAAGTTCCTCTGCAGCTTCTGGGTGGAAATGTCCAGAAGGTCACTGCATGCACCAGAGCAAAGCAGTTCAGAGCAAGACAGAGGCTTGAAGCAGAGATTTCAAAAAATCCACATAATGACAGTTACTGACATGGGGAAATATAGAGTACACACTAAGGTGTTTCTCACTTTATTGTGAAGTGCTTCCAGCTTTACCCAAATTAAATTTCCCCCCAAATTAATCAGACTAGTATAGTTTCATGAGATATGAATTA
>NW_007222326.1:0-793 GCF_000164805.1 Carlito syrichta | reverse complement strand
GCTAGAATCAAGGCTGGAAAACTGCATGGGAGTGTAGGTACTAAGCTGCACTGTGGGCTTTTCCAGAATTGGAAGAGAATTTGGAGAACGAGGTACTAAAGAATCAGTATGAAGTGGAATTTGCCTGTCCTGGGCACCCTCCGAAGAAGAGGTTGAAGGAACAGGAAGCATCAAAACTCATGCCCTGGCATCTGGCTTGAACGATGGTGCCTTTCACAATGGGCAGAGAACAACCCAGGAAGAGGAAGAAGTCGAGGCTATGAGTAGAGATGTGGCTGATGGGTTCAACTCACAACTGGCTAAGTTTAAAGTTCCTCTGCAGCTTCTGGGTGGAAATGTCCAGAAGGTCACTGCATGCACCAGAGCAAAGCAGTTCAGAGCAAGACAGAGGCTGGAAGCAGAGATCTCAAAAAATCCACATAATGACAGTTACTGACATGGGGAAATATAGACTACACACTAAGGTGTCTCTCACTTTATTGTGAAGTGCTTCCAGCTTTACCCAAATTAAATTTCCCCCCAAATTAATCAGACTAGTATAGTTTCATGAGATATGAATTATGGAAGACTTTATGAAAAATCAATAATTTATGTCAGAAACCAAAGTAAAGCTATCTACCACCAATACTCATAATTCAGTATTCATTTAACAATTATACATACACACACTTTTATTGCCACATTTTCCTATATAAAATATAATAATCACATATTATTACATGCTCAGCAATTAGACCATAAAGTCCTAGAAAGTAGAAATATATTTTTGTCCATATTTTTATTCATTTCTGGA
>NW_007222325.1:0-602 GCF_000164805.1 Carlito syrichta | reverse complement strand
CAAATATTTATAGTATTTGTTATGTACTCGGCACTCTTTTTGGCTCTAAGGATACAGCTGTGAACAAAACATCAAAAAACCCTAGCAATCTCAGAGTTTAAAAACCTTTGGGAACATATATCCTCCACCAGGTCTGCTCAGAGAAGTCATGGCAGGGATCACAACTTCTCTCATGACTCTCAAAGGACTGAGCAGAGCATGGTACATACACACAGCAGGGGAACAGAATATACTTTTAACCTGGTTTTTAAATTTTTAATGACAAGAAGATACAAGACTGAAATAATTGTATCAATTTTCTCTAGTTTCAAAGAAACATTGTTAGAAAGTTACCTTCACCCTCCAAATGGTTATTAAGTCCCTGAAGATCCTTATAATGTTTTATACAGTCAATGTAGCTCCTTCCAAAGGTAACCATAACTGTGAAGACGACCATGTCCACATCCTCCAACTTTTTAGTTCTTCATCTGTTGAGTGGGCTGGTGCCTTCCAGTCTTACTGGGAGGAAGAAATCAGATAGTCATTAAAGGGCCAATATTGTGCCCAACCAGCAGTTGCAGCTAAATAAACCACAATATGACATCGTTTCCCTCCATGAGACT